>NC_048899.1:39268758-39401507 GCF_011077185.1 Oxyura jamaicensis | reverse complement strand
GCCCCGCCTCACGGCAGCGCCCCCCCGGCGGGCAGCGCACCGGCGGCGGCCGCCAGCCCCGACGGTCCCAGGGCCGGGCGCGACGTCTCCGGCCGGCGGGGTGCCGGGACCTCGGAGGCTGCTCGGTTCGAGCGTACGCGTGCTGGTGCGCGCAGCCTTTTGAGCGTGTTTCGTTCCGTAATCTTTTCTTCATCTTTTTCTTGCAGCGTGCTTGGACGTCAGTGACCACAGCTAGGTTAAGGATGTTGAAAACTTAGGAATGCGGCTCGGGTCTGTGGTGCTTCTGCGCTGAATACACGAACCACTTGGGAGCGACCCGTCCCCGGAGACTGCCTTGTCACGATCGGGGAACGTGCAGGTTCTAGGTACCTCCTGAGTACTGCGATCATGCTTCAGACAACACGGCCTTGATAAAAAAGGCTGAAACAACACTGAAAATTACTGCATTGTTGCAGACAAGATCTGCAAAGGACAAAAAGATTGGTGGAATGTAAATGATACTGACAACATTTCTCAGAGGCATCCAAATTACTTTTTAAACTGGGCCATGCGAGGCATTTAAGACAGGCAGATTCACATTGACACATCTGGGAACAAGGAACGAGGTCCATGCCTGCAGTGCACAAGGCAAGATGCTCTGCCTTGGAAAGCAGCACCTTTAAAAGGATTTGGGGCTATAATGGTGATGCAACTCAACAAGAATGGTGCTGTAGCAAAAAAGGTTAATGCATTCTTTGCACATATAAACAAGGGATTAGTGAGCATATGCAGAGGCAATACCACTTCTGAATACACCCTTGATAAAACAAGCACTGTGGTATGGTTTCTGGTTTCTGTGTTGCATTTTTCAAGATACTGTAAAACTGGGGTGCAGAAGAGAACTGAATGAATGAAGGCTGAAGATGATGCAGTTACAGTCCTATAGCATTCAGTTCTTCGACAATATAACCGGGGGAATTTGATTATGATATATAACTACTGTAATGAAAGAAAACTTGGCATTAAAAGTTTTTTTTAACCTTAACAGACCTTAACTCAGGCATTTTCTGGCTTCTGAGATTTGACTTTGCAATCTGAGCACTTGTTTTCTGTTTTGTTGTCATTTTTGTTTTGTCTTTCTCTTGCATATTTTCATAAGGTGATGTGAATCATTCCTACTTGCTTAGGTTTCTTTTTTCACAAATAGACAACTTCATTATATTAGAATGAGAGGGAAAGGCACAAAGGTGTGCCAGGGGAGGACTGGACATTAGGATTTTTTTTATTTTTTATTTTTTTTTTACTGTGAAGATGGTCAAACACTGGGACAGGCTTCCTAGAGAGGTGGTTGATGCCCCATGGCTGCCAGTGTTCAAGAGGCATTTAGACAATACCTTCAATAAGATGCTTTAACTTTTGGTTAGCACTGAAGAGGTCAGACAGTTGGACTCTTTGAAGGTCCCTTCCAACTGAACTACTCTATGTATTCATGCAGTTTATACATTTTGTAACTTCTACATTATCTTCTGTGCTCCCTTTAAAATTTATTTATTATTTATTTGAAGCTTACTTTCACATAGAGATCACTAACAAAAGTATATAGCAACTCTGGCTAAAATAAATACTGAATCATTTGTATCAAAGCCTGTATATATTTGTTTTCTCTGTTACGAAATGAAAATTGAACTTGTCCATGTTTTTATATAGATAATAGACCAGTGACATTTATTTCAGGATTTTTTTCATTTAAAAATGAAAGATTCAGTTCTGAAGTTTAGGGTTCTGAAGGTTTTAATCCTAACCCTACTCCTGCTGTGTATTTAGTGAAAACATCAGCAGATGTGCAACAGTGGCTTAAAACTGGATGCTGTTTCCCTTGTATGCTCCCTACCCTTCTGTTGTCTGCGAAGTATGTGTACATATGTATCAGCTCCTCAACTGCCACTTTTTCAGATCAGCCTATAAGGTAAAAGAGATTTGAGGACCATTTACCTTAATATATTGGTTTGAAAACTCCAGCAATAAAACAAATTGTGTTTGATGGAAAAATGCAATTGCTAGGTAAGATTCCCAGGTAGAAGGGTGGTGTGGATGACTGAAAGCAATTTCAGGTGTCTATTTTTAATTTGCCACTGTGTATCCCTCAGAGCATTTAGTCTGTATAAACAGTTCAACTGTGTTTGACAATAACTTACTTAAGTAACTGGTACTTAGTAGTCTCTCAGTTCCCAGTTGCAGAACTCTACTTAAAAATCTTTATGCTCACTTCATGATTTTTAAAATACGAAATTTAAAATCAAACATCAAATAGATGAGCAGAATATAACTGGTGACAAAGATCACAGCATTACTCAAAGAATTTGTTAAAACATTATCTGAGTAGCACAATAGTCATTCCAACTTGCTTTTAATGTTGACACTTAAGATTTTTGCAGAAGCAGGGAGGATTTGTTGTATCACAAGAGGTAATTTGAAACAGTTCTGTTGGCATAAAATCCTGTTTGAAATGTACAGATATTTTTACTTTGGTGTAGCTAACTGAGGTTATTGCTACCTGTGGTAACCCTGATGAGCTGTATCAAAGTAACCACTACAGAGCATTATCCCTAGGTGGTTTTTACGTTTAGATAACCATCTCATGTTAATGGTTTTAGAGTTAGTTTTTGTTTTGTTTTGTTTTTGTTTGTTTTAGTAGGTAAAGACACATATAGCAGTGGTGGTCTGAATGCCATCATTATGAGCACAGCAGTTGTTAATCTTAGCAAAAACATTCATATGATGTATTTTTCTCTCCCAGCCTCGAATGGCTTGCCTTTTCCATCCCAAATGTCCAATACTCCAGCTGTTCCCTGCATTTGAGCCAAGCTGATTAACTTCCCTACATATAATGTCTACATCACAGTTTCATATCATTAACAAAAAGATTAATCTTCCTCATAGCAAAAAAGGAAAATGTAGGGACAGTATGAAATACATCTATAAATAACAGTACGGATTTGCTGAGCAAACTACAATTTATCTTCATGTTTAATTCATCATGAACAACTAAATATGAATTTAACAGCAAAATAATTAGTACAGTGTCAGAGTACTGCAGGACATTTTCTATACTATGCATACATTTCACTCAGCATCTTTCAGTGGGTCTCTGAGGGGTACAGGAGAGAATCCATATATGTGTTCAGAAACAAGTTGCCATCTTACATAGAAGAGCATCCTCATAAGAACACTTGACATGACTGCCTTGTATGGTGTTGGAGGAGCAGAGCAACATGGAGACAAAGGCTCTCAGGGGTACAACAGCAGAAAGTCAGTTATCTCACACTTCTTTCATTTTGACTTCAGCAGCTCAGTAGCTGGAGACTCGTCCCAAAACAAGGGCAGAACACTGTGTGCAGCTCAGCCAGCAGCTTTTCCCTCTTCCTGCATAGAATCACATTCTCTTCCCTCCATTCTGCATGTGGGATGAGGCCTGTCTGGAAAGAGAGGAGTTTTCTCTGTCTCAGAGGAAATGTCTTAGCTCTGTCAGCCTTTTATGATTTTATCTTTGTCTCTGAAATCTGAGACAAAAAAACAGAGCTGTGATGCTGCTGTTACGGGATCTATTCCTAGTCATACTCAGTGCTCGCTCGCTCTTCCTCTGTATATGAACTTGGAAGCTTTGAAAGACAGTTTACTGTTACTTGGAGTTAGGTCACGCTGTTCCACAGGAAAGCTCAGAATCAGGGCATTTTTAACTGGGGCTTGATTTCAACACGTCCCTGTTTGCCTCATCAGAGCAATCCCTTTGGTCACAGCAGCATAAGGATTTTTGCTCTCCAGTACCTTCCTTTTGGGAACAATTCAGCCCACAGCTGTTTATGTGCCTCTACTGTTTTGCCCTCTGCACCTTCCACCCATTTGTTCAGAGAATTTATTTACTCTCAGCCACGGGCATTCTTCGGCTCTTCTTTTCTCCTTCCCACAGAGGTTATGTCTCTGTGGTGGTTTCTTTCATTCAGCCTTACTTTCAGAAATAGAACTAATATTGGGGAATCTTTCAAGTGAGTGTAACAGCAACTGAGCATTTTAAAAAGTACTCTTCACTACAGGAAACAACAACAGGAAGAAGCAATGCAATTTATCAAAAAAAAAAATGACAATTTGTCTATCATTATTGGCACCCAAATGTTCCAATTTCTTTATGGAGTCATCTGAATTAAATATATATATATATATGAAGATAGAATATAATGGTGGAAGCAAAATTGCTGCAAAAGACAGCAGTAGGAAGAAGGCACTAGTAATATGTCTTAGAGAGCACTCTGAGACAAGCTAGAATTTCTTCTTTGCCCTTTAAGCTCCCTCCCTTTCCTTCCATCCTTTTCTTCCATGTCAAAATAACTAAAGTAGACTGGTGCAGAGGGCAGGGTTTATTGGTGTCTTTAGTCTTTGTTGTTGTTGTTTTTACTTTAGTGTATTTATTTAGCACAGCACATCAGTTCAGAAAAAAGCACTACAGAAAACAGAAGAAAGTTTGCATATCATAAAGTTTAGAAGAAGCTTGTTGTATATGAATTATTTGCTCCAAACTATAATAATATCATAGAATGAGGGACACAAGTGTTTTTATTTGAAATAATGCTAGTAGTATTTATCTGGAAATGAATCCCTATGTGGAGACTAGTACTGCATTCCCTATTGTCAAGGGAAAAAATTACTTTGATATGTAAGCAATGATGCCTAATACTTCAGAAATCCCCAGGATGTAACAAAAAATCCATGCATGTCTTGAAAAGCTGGAAGCACTAGAAACATCTATCTCATGAAAATAGTCATGAACGTAAGGAGATCTGTGCTTATGGCTGGTAATTTGTTCTGTTTCACTAGTATACTTTTCATTTATACTTCTAGGGCAATAGGTATAATATACAGTATTAATTTATGTTTCTGAAGATTCTGTTGGGAAAGACTGTCTCAAAAGAGACTTAATGGAATTTCTTCTCTGTAAACAGATGACAATCTGTTATAGTTCACTCTGTCAGAAAACTGTCAAGAACGCTGGTGCTACTGAGGTCCTTCTCAGGAACAGGGATTGTATTCCTCCCCCTGCCCTTCAGCTGGAACCAAACCACAGTCAAAACTGTTCCTTCACATTTTTGTTACATATACGACAAACTGTTCTTTAAAATGAGAATTTGTTTTTAATCATGTGGTGAGCCATAATAGCACAGGAACTCTTTGTGTCTCAGTGGAAGTGTTTAAAGGTACAATGCATATGCCATGTTACTGAAAGGTTTTATGTAACCTGGGAAAAAGGCCAAAGGCTAGTAGTCCTTGTTCCATTTGAAAGGAACAATATTGTTGGTTAAAGACAAATATTTCTGAGCTCATTATCATTCTACCATACCAACCAGCTTCAAACTTAAATATTTCCAATTTGTGAAGTACAATCTTATTGGTGTAAAACAATATATGCATTCCAATTTTGCCAGCCAAATTTGTAAATGCCTTACAACCACGGCCCACGGAGCTTTGGGACATTCCACTCACCACCCCTCACCCTCCTTTTTTTCTGTGCACACACTAAGAAAGGCATTCTGAACAAGCTATCCTTCAGTTAAGTTCTTGAAGACAGTCAGTTATAAATGTATCATGACAAATACATCTATAACATTTTTAAATGCCTTTGTTTATTTACTTTTTGTGAGTTGAATTCAGTTAGAAAAAAATAAAATTCAAGATAGTAGCAGCCTAAAATTGGCCTTGCTAAAGGGTTAGAGGCTAGAGTTAAACATAATTGGAGGGTTATCCATAATATTTTAAAGTTCTGTCTTTAGAAACCTCAAAAAACTTTTGCATAGCAGAGCTCAAATATATGTGCACTGTAGGGAAAATTATATGTCTGTCCACCATTGCCTGGCATCTTTGAACAGCTCCAACAAAATTATCTCACTCTGAGTTCAGCTTTTTGACTTGTTTTCACTTTTTAAGGCTGAGATCCACAGAACAAACCAAGTTAAAAACTTTCAATTTCAGCTATTTTTTTAATAGCTATTCTTGTTTTTCATTTTTTTGATGTTTATTGACAGTAACATATAGGGAATAAATATTTCAGGCTTGTGCAGCTCAAATTAAGCTCAGAGTTTTCACTACCTCTTGAGCTTCAAAAAAAAAAAAAAAAGATACCAAATACGGAAAAATTAAACTAGAAGGAATTTCAGAAAGTTATGAGCAACAAAGGAGGTTGGAATTAAAGTTTAAAGTCAGTATTAATTTTAGGGACTGTTCTACTTCAGTATGCATTTATTGTATATTTTGCAACTAAAATTATGGCTATTATATAAAAAAAATAATACTTTATAATAGCTTTATTATTTGTTTACATAAAAATAACTTCTGAAATAATTCAATGAAATCAGTTTCAGAAACTGTATCCCTTTTTACATAACAGTTGAATATGAAATGCTGTATCCAATTTTCCTATGTCGCCTGCTTCCCGAAAGAATGAATTGTTTCAAATTAACAAGTTTAAATATATAGTATGAAAGCACCTATGAAATCAGCAAATACTGATTATCTATGCAAGTGTGTATAATACAAATATAGTATGCACTTTTCTGTATTCCCTGTTTGATGTTTCAGTTTAATTGACTACAGCCATGAACATCAAGAATGTAGGAAGGAAAAGGAACTGTTTTGTAAACCATTATGCTCTTTGTATCTCTACAATTGCTAGAGTCCCCTGTGAAATACCAAATGATGATTTCAGAAATTAATCTATTATTTTTCTTTGAAACTACTTCAGCATTTTTTTTAAGATTAAGTATACCTCCTTCTAAAAAAATAGCTGCGCATCAGAGGCTAGCTTAGCTCGTAGAACCCGAGTAAGCTGTAGACAAATAGCTACCTCTTGTGGCAAAAGTAGTATACTCATAATACTGAACTATTGAGGTTTCTTACACTATGCCTGATGTCATTGATAAACCTGTACAGCAACTTAGCAAACTAGGAAAACTGGAGGTTAAGAAATACTCAGGTTTCATAATTTTAATAGGCTCTTCATCTTTTAGTGAACTAAAAATTGGTAATTTGTTATAAGTGAAATGCCAGAAATTTATGTTAATAATAAAATTATCTAAAAGTTTTCCATTAAAATCCAGTAAGAGTGGAATAATGGCCAGGACTGGAGTCTATGGCCAGGTTTGACAAGAAGAATAAAGCTGCTCACTATCAGGTTGAATCATTGTTCTCTGCATGGTTTCACTGAATAAAGTGAAAACGGTAACTAGCGAAAAGGGAAAGCAAAGTGCCTTACAGTTTACAGTAGCTGAGGAAGACTGAAAACATTTACCAGGTACAAGCTTGGTTCAATAATGTATTCTGCAGAACAGCAACAGCCATTCCGCTAACATTGGGGAAGACAAGAAACAGTCAAAGCTTTAGGTCTGGAACCTCTTAGGTCTCAAGACAAAAGGAATGCAATCTTGGTTATCTGCAAAGAATCCCGTCACACCTACTCTCTTTAAAAAGATTTAATGCACAAATGGCTAAAAAGCATGAAAAAAGTGTGCATTCCTCCTAAACCGATCAGCTGCAAGCATCTGCCCTGCTCATGCTAAGGATAGCCTTCAAAGGATAGCCTATGAGATGCAGAAAGGGAACACAAGGAATAGCAACCTGTTGAAATCATGGTCATCAAGGACAGTGAGGGTTTCAAAACAGGATTGCTTACTGTGAACCTGTTTTGGGAGTTATGCTCAACAGTGTCACAGATGACATTGATTAGGCCAAGGAATTTTTACATTCCAGAAACACATCTCTCTACCACTGCAGCTGAAGAGGAACTCAGTAGATGTACGTTTGTGTGTATACCAGCTGGATTTTGTGTAGCAGGGAAAGGTTACTGTGCTTGAAATTATTTGCAAATCTGTGCATACTGCTTGGAGAGGGACAGACTGAATGAGTACATCTCATAAGGAAGAAAGGCTTTAAACAGTTGTTTTATTTTTTTAAGCCTTTCATTACGGTTCCCTTTTATTGTAGATTTCCAGATTAGCCACATGTATTTCCTTTGTCATTTAATCTGCTTCATGGCTTCACACAAAAGTCAGAAGTCACATACTCTCAATTCAGACTTAAGTCTGTACACTGAATAACAACACATACCATAATTCATCCAGAACAGCTAAAGTTACACTTTGCCAAATTCCCAAAAGACTCTGTCAAGCACCACCCAAGATGTGAGAGTCAGGTGCTAAGAGGTAGACACTCACCCTCACTCAAGAAATTCATCCCTGCAGAGAAGTCCAGAAAAACATGGGCCTTATTTAAGCCTTCAAACAGAAGGTGTGACATTACCAAATTTAAGAATATGTTGAAGGCTTTGTAACCACCAGCATTTACAGAAATCTATTTTCATGACTTTCATTGCCAGCTGTCTTTAGCCACTCCCACTTCTGTAAGGTGTTTGAAAGTCTACAGACAAGAAACAACCCCATATTAAGCAATATTATTTCCATCAAGAAGTTTAACAGAAGAAATTGTTTCCTGAAATCATGCCATTCTTGTTAAATGCTTCCATCATTTGCAAAAACAGGCTTCCTGCAAGGCTTTGATCTTTTTCAGCAAACCAACTGTATTTGTTCCTTATGTTCTGAATTTAGCTGTAGTTCATATTTAAATAAAGGCAAAGTAATAAATTAAGACCAGAACTAGACAAATCTCCCTAAAACAGAAGGTAAAACTTATTCATCATAGCATCACCAATGATATAAAAGGATGGCAAAGAGTTGATGGCACAAAAAAAGGATGAAAAACTGTCAAGTCTATTCTTTAAAAGTTTAAAATACAATTTTTGTTTTCTGTTTAGTTCTTGTTATTAAGAATACTGTTATAAGCAGGACACCTTAAGAAATATATATAAATTTGATTAAATAAAGCACCTGACAACGCACTTGTCAGAATAAAACCGTTAAGTAAAAGATTGACTTGGCTGAAAAGGAAGTGTTCTTAATTATAAAACACTTCAGCAGAAGAGTTTATTCTCTATACACTTTTGTATTGGGTTTACATGGCAAGGTTCTGGTAGTGGAGGCTGCAGGAGTGGCCTCTGTGAGAAGAGTCCAGCAGCTGCTCCATATCAGATAAGGGCCACTTTCAGCCGGCTCCATAGGGACCTGCTGCTGGCCGGAGCCAGGCCAACAAGCGATGTTCTTCACGCCTCTGTGAGAGCAGATTTGATAAAAGGGAAAAAAAAAAAAAAAAAAAAAAAAAAAAAAAAAAAAACCTGCTGTGCCACAGCAGCTAGGGGAGTGAAAAGCGAGAAGCAGCCTTGCAGACCCCAAGGTCAGTGCAGCAGGAGGGCAGGAGGTGCTCCAGGCATGCAGCAGCAGTTCCCCTGTGGCCTGTGGAGAGGTCCCTGGTGGAGCAGGCTGTCCCCCTGCAGCCCATAGGTCCCACATGGAGCAGATCTCCACGCTGCAGCCTGTGGAGTAGTCCCTGGTGGAGCAGGTGGATGTGGCCTGGAGGAAGCTGCGGCCCATGGAGAGCCCCCACAGGAGCAGGCCCCGGGCTGGAGCTGCAGCCCGTGGAGAGGAGCCCATGCAGGAGGAGGGGATCTGCAGGGACCTGATGCCTGTGGGAGACCTGTGCTGGAGCAGTTTACTCCTGGGGGATGGACCCCATGGGATACAGCCATGTGGGAGCAATTCCTGAAGACCTGCTGCCTGTGGGCAGCCCCCGCAGGCTCAGTTTGGGAAGGACGGCATCCAGTGGGAGGGACCCCACAGCAAGCAGGGGCACAGAGTGACCATGAAGGAGCAGCAGAGATGAAGCATTATGGACTGACTGCAGACCCCATTCCCCAGTGCTGCTCAGGGTGAAGGCATAGAAGAGGGTGGAGGAAGGGAAGGGGTATATAATTTTTTTTGTTGTTTTTGTTTGTATTTGGTTTTTGTTTCTCACTGCTCTAGCTTGTTAGTAATAGGTAATGAAAATCCCTGATCTTCCTATGCCGAGTCTATTTTGTCCATAAAAATAATTAGTGAGTGATCTCTGTCTTTACCTCAACCCTTGAGCTCTTTCCGTCATACTTTTCCCCCTTTCCCTTTGGTGGGGGGAGTGAGAAAGCAGTTGTGGTGGAGCTCAGCTACCCAGTCGAGTAAAACCAACTTTCAGGTTCTCTCCAAAGACTAGCAAGTGCTATTGACACAGAAAGCAAACATTAAATGCTACATGTAATAATGCCACAGGGGAATGCAGGAAATAGATCAGCTGCCAGGATTTCTTCCTCTGCAGGATGCATATTACAGCAAAAGAGGGACTTGCACCTGCTTGACATTCAGTAAAATCCATAACTGAGCTTATCAAACTTAGGCCTCCTGGCTTCTTGTTAGGTCCCCTTTCTCTACATTAAAATCATATATTGGTAGAATATGGAAGACATTTTACATTAAAGCAGGCTTTGTGATAGGGTGGTTAGAATTACCATACCATTACTCCAAATATGTGCTGTACACTTACAGATCCTAGGCACTGCTGCAACATGTGCAGATTCATTTTTCCAGGAAGACTGATGCTTCTTAAAAACGTAGACTGAGCCTATGCAGAACAACTCCCAGTGCAGATAGTCACTATACTGGAGAAAACTGAGTTACTGAATATATTTAATTCAACTATATAGTATTGAAGCTGCTAAAGGTGCACTGTATATGGACCTAACACAGTTTTAAAAGGTCCTCAAGCAACGATTGTATGACCACCTGATTTATGTCTATGAAGACGTTCCCTATAGCTATTTTCTGTATTGAGCATGCTATCCCTCCCCTGAACATATTGTTTTAAACTGTTTAGATAATATTCATTAGAGAACAGACTGCAGAAATTCAATATGGAACAAGTAGAAGGGTAGTCAGATTCTTTTGTTTACTCACTGTCACAGCAATGTTAATATTGTATCACAACATAGGAGTTTATGCAGCTGCAACAATGAAGCACTGCAATAAGTGACTGGATTCCCACAGCGATTTGCACACACCTAGAATAGTAGTGCTTTCAACCACTCTAGGGGTGCAGGATAGAAACAAGGATCCCAGATCTTTCTGTTCCCAAGCTATTTGAATAGCTCCTTGCATCAGGGTGCAATTTACCAGTCACCAATTTCTGTAGTGTGCCAGGATATACACCATCCCTTCAAGTTATTAGGAAAAGATTGAATTGATTATTCACTCAAGTATATGTTAAGCACAGTCCAGAATAATCAGGTGTCCAGTTAATCTAGCATCCAGGGGAAGGTTGATGGGTGTAATCCAAAATAAGATAATCCTTTTTACTAACACAACCTCATCTGTCATGAGATCCTTAGCAAGAATGTGCATAGGTTTTCCAAAGCAGGTTACTTTAGAGAAAGAAATATTCATAAAGACCATCAGAATCAGACCCTATTATTTTCACTAGCTATTAGTTTTCTTCGGGGAAAAAAAAAAAAAAAGGTAAAGATCAGAATTATAAAGTTTTTTCTAGCATTCATCCTGTAGTGAACATGTATTAGCAGTGATATTAATTTTTCTTATTTGTTCAGGGTGTAACCAAGTTATTTATTGCACATACTACTAATCACCACCTCCTGTGATCATAATTTAATCTTTAATCAACATATAAAGTTATTTACATTTCATAGATGAATAAAGTGAAGCAGACATTCATGTTGAGTGGTAACACTAATTCTGAGTAATCCACCTGGGGTTCTCCTCTAAGGAGATGGCTTCATACATTTAATAAGTTTCCACTGTAGTCATGTGCAGCACGCTATGAAAAGAAACCTCACAGACAATATAAATGTATTTCTGAGCATCTGAGCATCACTTTTCATATTGAGTAAGTCTGCTTGAAGTGCTTGACTGCAATTTTAGTGGCACAGTCATCTACAATTACTACCTCAAAAAAAAAAAAAAAGTAAAAAAGTCCCAGTAGAATTAGATTCAGAGCAAGAAAAAAAGCTGAGCTACCCAACCAACCAGCAGCAGGAGATAATTATTCTCTGGCAGAACTTTGACTATTTTTATTGTCTTTCCTGGCAGTATAAGCATGCAAGGCTCAAGGATACTTCCTGTACTTTTATTTACAATTGCTCCTCCCCATTTTAAAGCTTGATACCTCAGGCCCTACTACTTCCAGCCTGTACTGAGTCTAATTGCTTTTCAGGCTCATCTGCCATTCTAGCATCCCAACCTTAAACTCCATATGCAAATCACCATGTTCCTTGCAACCTGACTCCTCTTTCATGTGTTCCCTCTCATCCCACAGGTTCAAGTCTGAGTCATGTATTTCCTTCATTCCTACTCCCCAGCCCTAAATGGGTTAACAGACTGTTCTCACTTGGCTCTTCCTACTGTCTGGATCCCAGTGGGGGACTCATTAAGGACAAAGGAAAGAGGGGCTTCTTGCTGTTAAAATCTTGAGACATCTTTCTTCAAGGAAAAAGTGCTTGGAAAATTTTGCTTACGTATCACTGGAATCAAACATATTCAGCATTAACAAGTTAAATCAGGTAATTTAGCTGTTGTACAGATTTCTACTAAACCTCTATTAGCTGAGGGCCTTAAAAGTTCCTAACCTGTCCAACTTTCCAAGGTCAGTTTCTGCCACCATTTTCCCTTCCTCCTCAACTTAGGAAATGCTCCAGTGCACAAGAAGCTGGACTTCCTTACAGAAACAAATGCAAGAAAAATCTGTCAGTCTTTCCCAGGACCTTCTGAAGTTGCCATGACATGCAATCAGCCTGAGACAAGCATTGGTATGGAACACCTCAGCCTAAATCATAAGAGAAAAAAAAAAAGACCCAAAGGAACACTGAGGTCAAAGTGTTAGGCAATCTGGATTTTAAGAAGCACTTCAATCCATTTACAATTGACATACCAACTCTCTCAGACAACATGCCTTTCAGTTGTGACCTTTCTTAGGATCACATTCACTTCACCTTTGCTGTCACTAAGTTAAAAAAAGAAAACATTATGGAAAAGAAGATAGACAATTCCAGTACTCCAGTCAAAACTCACAGGAAGTGAAGCTGTTAGGCTTCTTGGCATTGAGTTATTATTGAACACTAGTAAAAACAGATTAGACAGGAGCTATACATTTTAATAAAACCCAAGTAACTGAGTAACTCTTTTTATAAAGTATTTTATTGTCACTAACAGAAACACAGTAAGATACAAGGCAGTCAAACTATTTCCACAGTTTTTGATCCTTTACCAGTGTGCTAAGTACTATTTAGAATAGAAATTTGCTTCTATGTAAACATGAGTTTTTAAATGCATATTTTAACATTTACGTGGCTGTTGAATAATGTAAATTCTTTTAGGCAGCATGAACTTCTCCAAGGCAGGCTGTGGCTTTTGATGAGCAACTTGTAATGCTGCTGCAGGAATTTTGTGGCTCATCTGCAACATTAAAATGGGGGGAAAAATTTGTAATAGAATACAACTTTTCCGTTGTTCTCCTCCTAAATTCCATCACATGAAAGAGTTCAAGTGATCAACACAGAACTCAGTGATTCTGTACATTTAATAATTTCAGGTTTAAAATTTTGACATTAGTCTGACTACCTTCTATGAATTATTGACTTTCTCAGTAGTTCATAGAATGAACTGACAAGATAAGGAAAGCAGAACAAACTGTAACTGAGTTAGCAGTAAGTGGTTACAAATTCTTACTTTTCCTGATTCAAACCACCATCATTGTAATATTTAATTATCACTTTTTAAATTTCTAAAGAAGGTTTACGTATGAGATTCTGGAAACCAACTGTAGAAGAAAATGGTAGATCAGAGAAGAGGAGATGGGAAATAGAGGAAAAACAAGATGATCTCTCTGTTTCACCTTAAGTCTAAGCCAAATATCAAGATCTACATAGTAAAGCTTTGATCCCATCTGTTGATGAAAGGCTTGTGTTGAAATGTGACTGATGTTTTACAAAGCTATGCAGATGAGGAACTCTTTGTATGCTTGAGAATCTAAGGATTGCATCTTTATGAAAAACAGATGAGAACAGCAGATCTGATTAGCATGCAAATTAAAAAGCTGCTTGTTAAATCAACTTTTGCAATATTTAAGTGTAAGACTCTGCATCAACAACCTAGCAAGAGATACTAGACCTGTAAGCATAATGATGAATAAAAGGGTCTATCAACAGCTTTGTGACATAAAATTTTAAGTAATAGTGTATTTCCAAGAGAAAAATCAGTCAGAAGTCTGACTATCTTGTATCAGTCCTCAGGTGAAATAACTGTATATGGAGCAACAATGGAATACGTTGTACCTGTTGTCTCAAGGATCACTTAAAACAGTTTGACATCAGCTTACCACCTGTGCACTTGTCAGCAACACTACTCACTTCCTTTTTAAGTTATCTTTTTTCTTCTCTGAGCTGGATCCTTAGAGAAGTTAAAGCCATTGCCATAGTTGGATAGTACTGAAGACTGTGTTCTGTTCTGGGTTGTACACCCAGCTCTGCCAAAAAATTACTATGTCACTGATAGCTTTTCTCCACATTTCAATGAAATTTCTAGTACCAAAGGGGCCTAAAGGAAAGCTGGGGAGGGACTCTGTCAGGGGGTGTAGTGACAGGACAAGGAGTAATGGCTTTAAATTAAAAGAGGTTAGATTTAGATTAGGTATGAGGAAAAAAAATCTTTACTGAGGGTGGTGAGGCACTGGGACAGGTTGCCCAGAGAAGTTGTGGATGCCCCATCCCTGGAAGCGTTCAAGACCAGGTTGGATGGGGCTTTGGGCAACCTGGTCTAGTAGGAGGTGTTCCTGCCCATGGAATGGGTTGGAATTAGATGGACTTTAAAGTTCCCTTCCAATCCAAACCATTCTACGTTCTGTGAATTTGAAATCAACATATCACTAAACAAAAAGAAATGCACTTTAATATCTAATGGTACTTTTCTATAACACGTATACACATAACCACTTTGTGGTTACTTATTTAATGCTAAATAGGAGTAGAAATGCACAAAATAATATAAAAAAATAAAAAATAGCAGAATAAGGGACTGCTGGTTACATTTTAGCCATCTAACAGTTCACCCACATACGTGGGTTTCTTCAGAGGCTATTTATCATCAGGAATGTTTAGTAGTATATGACAAGCCTACAAACGTCAGATGACAGCAATTTAGGGAAAATTCACTTTGTTGTTGTTGTATGTTGTTTAGTTTTATGGAGAGGCCTTGACAAATACATATCTTGTTCTTCCACATGTACTTACTCTGTCCAGTGCTTCTGCCAGTACGACACTCATCTTCTGAATTTTTGAAATACCGACGACAGCACTGTAAAGCATGAGAAATAGAAGTATTTAGCATCTCCATCTTGCAAAAACACTGTTACTTATTTTTCAAACTTGTTAATACAAAATTTAAGTTTTGGAGCTAACTATATGATATAAAAAGGAAAGTATGCTGCCTCAGAATAGAGTAATGGAAAATCTGTGTGTGGCTTTTCTTTTTTATTTATATGTAGTTTTATAGAAAATACTATATTTTATAATTTTGTACACTGTGGAGTAATTTCACCAAAGTCTAGCACGGAAAGACAGAAGTAAAAAATTTGACTTTGTTATTTTCTTGATTCTAATCTAGGCCTATGAAAGACATTCATCCTCTGGCAGGAGGATATTTCCTTTGACATCAGCTAATTGTCAAGCAAGAACTTTTTGTACAAGATTACCCCATTAACTTCTTTGTAGCTCAGTGCAAATTAGCCACATCACTGACATTCCACATAAACAAGCTGTGGGTATGAAATACTTTAGATAAGCATTAGAAGATTACACATTCTTCTGATGATATTATTTGCAGTGACACCTCTGTAGCTTAAAATGCAATGAAGAAAAGTCAGTATCAGCCATATACATGGAACCAAACACCTTAAACGTGACTCTTGAAAAAGCAGATACTGCTTGAGTGAAGCTAATGATACGGTAGATGAGACAAGATAAACTTTCTATTGAAATTTCAATTTAGGAATTGATAGTTTACCACACTGACAAACGTAAGATATTAAATATATGTTTATGCCATCAGATAACCATATTCTGGAAAAAGACAGCAACAAGATTGGACCCAGACAGCTAACAATTGGTGAAAAAAGCTTCTAAACTAAAATATTCCAGAAAAAAAAAAAAAAAAGATTATTAAAGAAATAAAAACCCCCAAACAAGAGTCATTTCTCTTAAATAACGAGCTATAACCAATTTTTATGTATTGTCTATAAACTCATGCAGGCATCTAATTAGTCATTAAGATGATGAATTATGTTCTATCATGCAATATATTACACAGCACCTCTAGAGTCAGCACACTTTTTTAGAACTAAATCTCAAAGTTCAGCTCCTGCCAAGACTGAACTCAGCTCAAACCAGCCACTTAGAGGTGTAACAGTGACTTGTTTGAGACTATCAAATAAACTCATCTGAATCAGAAACACTGGGACGAGGAATCTGTATGATTACTACTTAACAATTTTCTTGTGACTTGTATGACTGCAACCTAACAAAATTCATCATTCCAACAAGGTATGTATACTATATTGAGAAACCATTGATTCCCGTGCAGTGAACAAGTAAAAGGAAAGAAGTCAGTGTTACCGTCTCAGCTTTGTTACAAAAAAAAATAATATTTTGGATCAGTGTCCTCCAAGCCACTGAGAAAAAGAGAAACAAACATAAATCCACAGTGGTGATTTCTGTAGGGCCTGCCAAAACATAGTGTCACTATGCCAGTGTTAAATAAAGCTAAACAAAGCTAATTTTAGTATTAAAACCTATCCAGACCAAAAAAAAATGTAAAAAATAAAATCACATATCCATCTAAAACTTGAGTTCAGCTGTCAGTCCAGTCACAAGCTTCCCTTTTAAATCCCGATAAAATAATCTATTTCACAAGGATTCTACTATATTAGAGTACTTTGTGTTAGCTGTCAGACACTGATACTATGACTCAATGTAGACACAGATATTCAACTGAAAGGAAGACTTCTTGATGGCAGCAAAAGATATTCAGAAATGCCAGACTCTAATCTGTTTATCAGAAGTAATACAGGCAATTGAAATCCCAGTGGGGGTAAAAACACACAAACAAAAGCAGGAATCAGACCAAAGTCTGATAGACTGTTTAGCAATCCTACCTATTTGAGGTTTTTTGAATAGTTACCTAGGTACTATTGACACATCAGAGTATAGGTGGTACCTGTCTCATAGGTTAAAAGTAACTGAAGTCTCTAAATCCCTAGTGGTGGAAGAGCTAACTCACAGCTTTCAGAACAATTCCAAGGCATGCTGTAAGAAGACAGCATTGTAGAGCTGCTCCAAGTTTGGGCAGGTCTCTTCTGTAAGCCCAGAGCAGGCTGCCATGAGGACCACAGAGAGACTGCTCAAAAAGCTTTCTTTTTTTTTCTTGTGAGATGCAAGTGAATATTTAATCCATTTCAGACTATTTTAATGCATAAATCCAGCCTCAAATTGACACAACATGGGAGGCATCTATACCCAGACAGAAATCAGAGCCCACTCCCACAGGTGGAAAATGTTCTTTGAGAACAAGATGACAAATTCACTTAAAGCAACAACAGATGTTTTTTGTTTACCTATACCCTAATGATGTTTGAAACAGTTTCCAATGGAATTAAGAGTTTCAGGCTGTCCTCATTGTAAAGGAAATGAAATCCACATCTCCTCTTCCCAAGAGTCTACAAGATAACTGTGCTCTCCTCAATGGAGCTGGGCCACTCACTGTGCAGCAAAAATTTGAAGTTTCAGAGGGCTAGAAAAAGAGCAAGCATATGCTAGGACCAGGAGCACTCAAGAGAGAGGGATTTCTGAGTTCTACTCTCACCTTACACATTACATATTTTGAAAACTGAGAAAAAGAACAGAAGTATTTAACGCATTCCAGTTACAGAGAGTGGAAGTTTAGATCCGTCTCCCTAAGCTCAGTACTTTAACCATTATATTTTGTGTTATACTCACAAATTTCTAGTCTTTTTCTATGAATTAGCTCAGCTTCAACAGGAAACGTCCAGCTCACTGGTGAAGGCAAAGGATACGATTGGGTATGTACCCTTTATAGCTGACAGTGGGCTAAAACTCATGTCTTCCACTTCTTCACAAATATCCTAATCATTATATGGAGGAGGGCATGCACACCACTTCCTTGCACAGCAAGGTTCTATCAGGACACAGTAGATGTATTCCAAGAGCAAATCACTGGATACAACATCTTAGGGTCACACCATCTAGTTTCTGAACATTGTAGCAATGACAGGGGAACGAGGTACCCTGCAATAACTCTGCAATTCCAGATATGCCCAAGCAGAATCACAGGACCTTCAAGGGAACTTTTGTTCAAAAATAAAGGTATCTGGTAAAGTAAGGAATATCTATTCTTCATTTGAAAAAGCCATAGAAGAAAACACTTGTTTTCACTCACTGCTTCTTATCCAGAAGGAGAAGCATGCCTTCATTTTGGGGCAAAATAGCCTGATCAACCTTAGGAAGTGGAAAATAGAAAAAGACAAATAATATTTAAGATTGAAATAGGAGATATAGCCTATACAAGAAATATAAAACATTCTTTATGGAGGGTGGGAGATATTCCTTTCATTCCCCTGAGAATAACAACTCCCTAAAATTAATTTTAGTTAATTGGAAATTGACTGAACATTACTAATGAAAGGTAGGCAACACATTGTTTTCATTTCTGTTCCACAGCATAAAAATAGAGAAGATATTCAGCCTTTGTGTTTCATTGCAAGGCATCTTCCTTAGGTTTTGAAGCCTTTTTTTTTTTAAATAGCAGATTACCTCAAAGTTGCATTTTATTTATTAATTGCACAAGTTATTTTAAGAATTAAACTCTTCAGAGTTGAATAGTTGTCTTTATTTTCAACCTTCAGCCTGTTGCCTATGAACTTTAACTATGGGGCAGGGAAACCAGCCCTGCAGTGCAATACCTTGTCTTGTCTTTTCCTGCAGGTTTAGCGTTTTTCTTAAGTCCATTTTCTTGCTTTTTAGACACTCTCATGCCTCCAGCTTTGACTGCAAGGAAAAAATACAATCTATGTAAAAGTACATACAGGATTGCATGCTAGACAAAAAAAGAAAAAAACTTGTACCCCACATTAGTTTTTAACACAAAGTTATCTTTTGGTATTTAACTCTATTTTTACTTCACTTGTATACACGCACATACACAGAAGTAAGACAAAGAGTTCCAAGAAATACTTTAAACTTCTGTGTCATAGTATATTTGTCAACTTCCAAATGCTGTAATCAAGAAGTCAATGGGTTTTCAGTCACTTGAACTTATATTAAATCTTACACCTTAATATGTTAGTATGAATTCTTCCCCCATATATCTCAGATGTAATAAATCCCACTTTAAATATGACAAACAAACAGACAAAAAAACACAACTCTAAACACTTAGTGTTCAAACAACATCACTAACAGTAATAAAGGTTTCACGATTTGTTCAAGGTATTCTAGGATAAAGCTAATAATGCAGATGCATATTTATCTTTCACTTGTGTTCTAACAAGTTTAATTATATTTTATTAAGATATCTGCCAATCACAAAACCAATTAGCACTAATTAAGCCACAGAAGACCTAACAATAACAATTTAAGTTCTGAGGCATGTCAGAAAATTCAATTCTGAACAAAGAATATGTGAAGTTATCTAAAAGTCTTGTTGAAACAAGTATCTTCTTCCCATTCACAAAGGTGTTTTAAGTTTTAAAACTGCCAGCATAAGAAGGAACAAACTCAGTATGTATTCTGATTATTTTGAACAAGTTGTTTCCTCTTGCAACAAGGTTCCTATTCTTCTTCTTAATAATCAGGACCAGAGTTTTCAAACTTAAATACAGGGGACGACAGGGAATTGAGAAAAACTTCAAAAATTACTTGGCTAAATAGCATGAGAAATAAGTCTTTTTTTCTCCATTTTTTTTCCCCCAAGCACATGCATTTGTCTATCTGACAACTGTTTTCTGTCAAGTCTAGCTTATCCCCTTGTATTTTATGGTTGCAGGTTTAGTTTTAGAATTAACAATCGTCCTTTAGTCAAGTTTGAAGCAGTGTTAGAGTGCTGTAGTTCTGCAGTATCTAGGCTTGTCTTTTCTTTTCAGCATTGCCTACGTACAGTTAATTATGCTACTGTTTAAGCAGCAAATAAGTCGCCTAGCAATCTTACAGCTTCAAATAGAGTAGAGACCTAGAATAAAATTCTGGTGGCAATCTAACTACAAAATGAGAAGTCTCTGAAGTAAAAATATCAACTATTTCCAGTTGGCTTCTAGTAAAGAGCATTGGGATTCTAAATACCCTCAAGCTCATAAGGTGTGAAACTCCTCTCTGGAAAGGGAGGTAACATAAGAGGCATCTTTAAACAAGAACAACAAATTATTAAAAAAAAAAAAAAAGCCAGGATATTTCAAGATCTTAGCTGGAGGTCTGTTCTTCCACAGCGTGTTAGGTATGCAGATGCATTCACTTTTTAGGAATGTGTCAAACCCCAAAAGGGAATCATTCATTTAAGAGGACCTTCACTTAAGCACACATTTGCAGGATTGGCAACGTGTAAATACAAGTGCTTTAGATGGTTTTAATTTAACTGGAGAAGAGATCAGACACACATAGACAAGGAAACATCTTTAACACTATGAAGCTTTACAAAAACCACAAGGGTGGGAGAAGAAGAGGGAGATACCCAAACATGGGAAAAAATATTTAAACACTAAGTGACCAATCAAGAGACTTGCCTACTACAACAAGCCCCCTGGGAAAAGAGTTGCTTATAATGACTGGAAATCACTTGAGACTTATTTCAATCTTTTCACTAACTTGAAAATAGTTGCTACTATCAGCTATTCCATGGTTGTGGGGGAGTGTAATATAGATGCTTCTATAACGCACCAGAAAGCTGGTTCATTATTTTTTTCAAAGCAATTAAGAGAGATGTCTGAAAGTTTTAATTCAGAGCTTAATTTTCATGTTTTACGTACCCTGTAATCCATTTGACTTTACAGTTCAGTATTAAGTGCCAAAATCCTTACCAATTTCCATATTAAAACACAACACAGCTTTCAAAGATGTAACAACAGCGACAAAAATGAATACAAAACAAAGGCATTTTGAGATCCCAAGGTTACTGTTGACGCTGTGGCCAGAATAAGGGTGCCTTTACCCTAGGATCCGCTTGCACTGCCTTCGCTCACCAGGTGCCGAGCTGATGCAACTTGCTTCCTAGCATTCCTTTGCAAGAGTCACTGCATGGCAGCGACCGCAGGTAAAGCCTCCTGAAAATGGTCTCTGCAACCTCTGCAGCTTACTGTCATCTACATTAAGAAATACCAGGACAAGCACTAGGGCACTACTGCAGTGTTTTTAATGCCATTTCAGGTGCAATGCAACTGCCCCTGTCACCCGAGGGAAAAATAATAATAATTCAGAAAAGGACTAGAGAAGTCAGCTAGCGAAGCTGAAAAAGACTTACTTCACAAACATGTACAAGCATGCTTGAAAATTAAGCTTTTGAGAACACAAAAGACATTTTAGGGGTAAAATGAGACAGATGAGTCATACCTGGCACTCCTCAGGTACTGACTGCTCCTACCAAACCAGGAGGGAATCCCAGCTGCATTAAACGCAGAAGCCCACGAGCAGCAGCGGTAGAGGTTGAGCGCTCAGCAGACCAGCGCGCGGAGCTCGCGCTCGCGGGAAACAACCTGGCCAGGACGCGGGCCGCACGCGGAGGTACTCGCCCCGCACAGCCACCCGGCGGGCTCGCACGGCCGGCTGCCGCCGGAGCGCGTCTACGGAGCGGGTTCGCACAGAGGAGCCGCGGGTGGACGCGGCATGCGCTCCTCCGGCTGCCGGGGGAGGCCGCCCTGCTGGGGTAGCGGGGCCGCGTCCTCCGCGGGCACCCGGCTGCTCCCCGCTGCTCCGTAACGCGCGCCTGGCCGGGAGGGCAGCGCGACCCCGCGCCGCCCTGCTCCGGCCGATCCGGAGTGAGTTCAAGTTCAACGGAACGTATTAGCTAACGCCTCAGGCGTTGAGGCGTGGTGGCCAGCCGAAGGGGGGAAGGCGGAGGAAAACGGGCGAGTCCTGCGCCAAACACCAGGGCGCGTCCAGCCCGGCGGGAGCGGCCGGGACGGCAGGGCAGGGCTGCCCCGGACCCTGGGCACCCACCGGCTCCGCGCTGCCGGTGCCGCCGCGCAGCCCCTCAGGTCCCGGGCGCCCCAGGGGCCACAGACCACCGGTTGCGACGGGGCCCGCCCGGGAGGCTGGCGCCCCCGACCGGACCGACGGAGACCCCGCTGAGACCGCACCGCGCCGCCCGCGGGGCTCCCGCCACAAGGCAGGCGCAGGGCGGGCTTCCCGTAGTTGCCGGCCCGGGGAAGCGGCGGCAGGGAGAGAGGAGAGGGAGTCCCGCGCAGGCGGCCCTGGCCCCGGTCCCTACCTGCAGGAGGCCGTCGGGCCGCCGTCGGGCAGGGCGAGACGCGCCCTGTGCGCACCATCGCCGGGCGAGGCAGCGGCGGCGGGGACTGGCCTCGGCCTCGCGCGGGGCTGAGGCGGCGCCCGTGAGGCGGCGGGGCGGGGCGGGGCGGGGCGGGGCAAGGGGGGGGCCGCCCTGTTCTGTCAGCGTAACGTCCCGCAGGGCAGCTCGTGGCGGGGGAAGCCGCGACGAAAAAAGCGGACTGCGAAGCTGCAGCCTGGGGACATCACGTAAGTCAGGCGAAATGGAGGAAGGGAGCGACTAAAGGAAGAAAGTTAGGTACAGAAGGGGGTAGCGTTAGGCTGGCTGGTGTCCCGGCTCACTCTGTGGTGTCAGCCGTGGTCTGGGCCGCCCCCTGTAGGCTTGTCTTGTTCTGTGGCGGTTATTCCCCAGGTGTGTTTTATCGCTGATTTTGAAACCCGACACAGGGCAAGAGGATAATTCTCTGCTCTGAATTTAGACAGCGAAGCCTGCCAACATGTTTTCAAAACCCGTTGGACAAAGAAGGTTGAAATTTTCCAGCTTAACCAAGACATTTAAAAGATTTAACGTATTAATTATAAAATCAGTTCACCCAGTTAACCTGGAAAAAAGTTAATAGAAGAGTAGTCATTCACTGCTCGTACCTGGCAGTGATCTCCAAAGTGGGGTGTGCAGGGTGGATCCCTTGGGGTGACTGAAGAGACATTTTAATTTTATTTATGAAATAAGAAGGCACTGATACAAATATTTGACATATGGCTTGGCACTGCTGCTCCTGCTTGTTCCATATGTCAGAGAGTCCCACGTCACACACGGTACCGAGGTGTCCTGGGAGAAGCATGGGTGCTCGCAACAGTGGGCCTCTCCATGGTTCCCTCACTCGTTTGTGCACTTTCAGCACATTGTGATGTACTGCAGTTAGTGTGTACCTAGGTAAGTGGATCAATGGATTGTATTACCAAGTTTTAACTAAACTAACCCTCACAAAATGGACAAGTGGCTTAAAAAGATTCCTGCAGAGACCACAGATTGAAGATATTGCTGCTAATGCAAGTGCAAGAGAACAAGAAAATGGCAAAGCTGACTCTTCCCCAACTTCTATCACAAATTCTTTGTCAAACATATTATGAGGGAAAGCAATGACAATCTAATGAGATCTGACAAGAAGTCAGCCAAAAAGAGCTGAAATTATCATTAAATATGGATTTATATCTGCTATCATTAACAATAAACCTCACCCTGAATGTGCATTATGCCATGCAACATTAGCTAACGATAGTATGAAGCCATCATGATAGGCCAGACTTCTAAAAATGAAGCATCTGGAATGTAAAGACAAGCCTCTCAGTGTTTTTTTTTTAGTCATGTTATACTCAATCCAATACTTTACAAAATTTCACTAATCAATAAATCTTTAGAAGCCTCTTTTAAGATTTCTTACTTAATAACAGAAATAAAATATCACATACCACTGGGGAAACACTTCCTGCCATGGTAAAAATGGCTGAAATAATACATGGAAAACAATTCAACAACAAACTAAAATGCATTTGTTTGTCAGCAAATACTGACAAAAATTGGAAGATATATAGGGACTATTGTTGAAGATTTGAAGAGACACATGTGAATTGTCACAGGTTTACTATGCAGTTAGCTGAAAGTATTTTTAGCTAATGGTATTTGCTGGATCCTGTTTCAGTAATGACATGCATGAAGAACTACTTTTTTGTGAACCACTAAGGGCAAGATATCCTGGAGAATGTGTCTAAAGAAGAAAGCTAAGCAGGAGTACATTGACAACACAAAAAGGTGGTGGTGATACTCAGAAGCTATTGTTCA
Source organism: Oxyura jamaicensis (assembly GCF_011077185.1). Taxonomy (NCBI): domain Eukaryota; kingdom Metazoa; phylum Chordata; class Aves; order Anseriformes; family Anatidae; genus Oxyura; species Oxyura jamaicensis. The sequence continues at coordinate 39,377,163 of NC_048899.1, read as the reverse complement.
TGTATGAGAAAGAATCCATTAAAATCGCTGTCATTTTCTAAATATTTAAATACTTTGGGTACATGGTATCCAAAATATACATGCAGCGTACCAGACAGTTACTTGTACTCTGAAATCAGGCCCAGAAGGCTGTTAATCACTAGGCACAGATACTTTCTCTCTGTTGTGAGTTATATTAATAAGTTTTTAAAAAATCTTTTGTTACCAGGTCTGTTAGAAACTACTTAAGTTGTATAAAAGCTTCACAGAATTTATTAAAAATACCTACTTGTTATAATGTTTAAATTATCAAGTATTTCATCATTTCAGCCAAAAGATCCACCCTAGTCATTCAGAAGAGCATTTGCTCTTTGAAAAGTTGTGACATGAAATGAAATCTTTGACCACAATTCATTTGCCTTCAGTAGCACCATAATTTTGCCCTTAATTGAGCCTGTTAATAAAATAACTGTGATTTTTATGCTAATTGTGAACAAATACATTTTCAAGGAGGAAACATGAGTGATAAAATACTATACCACTGAAAATTACATCCAGACCTGAAGCTAATAAGGAACATCTGTTATTTTTCTTTATTGCCTAAGATATTAAATAGCTATCAGTAGTCATGGTAGGCTCCAGTTAAGAATTTTCCAGCACTGATGGCACAAGTATCAGTTTCATGTGTGACTTGAGATAATTTTCCATGTGTATTTTATTGTAATTTATTTTCCTTCTTTAATAATAATAATAATAATAATAATAACTTAGTTACAGTGTTAATGAATATGGTGTGTTCTGCTTAAATACTGTCATTGACAGTGAAGACATCCAACCAGCTAGAGTGTTTCTTAAACTGTTTTTGTTGCCTCAGACCAGTTTCAAGGTAGTATGGCTACTGCAATACTCTGTAAGAGTTGAAGAGAAGAACTTGCTGAAAACAGCAAAGGACCTGTTTCCAAAGGTAGCATTCATGAATGTTTTCTCTTTCTCCATTTGATGTTGTTGGCATGATTAGTACTTAATTCTAAAATAACTGTATTATCAGTAAGATTTTATTTATTTATTTATTTATTTTTTCTGTGATTTTTATAATCCCAGAGTTATGGTAGTTAATCCTGTTTCATCCCATGTAGAAATAGCATTGTTCAAAGAGATGTCTTCTGTAGAAATAACATCACCCGAGATAAATGTCTAATTATAATAATCTTTCAATGAAATATAAGAGCTGGAAGTAGACATGCCCAAATCTGCAACTATCTATGTGGGATATATTTATTCACGGTTTCATTTTCAGTACTTAAAATTAAAAACTCCATTAAGGAATTATTTTCTAATGTTAACCATCTATGGTGTAAACTGTGTTGTGGATCATTGCGTTTTGTTATTTTCTTGATTCCGTCAGTGATGGTAATCTTTTGTATTAAGATAATGGGACCTTCAGGCCCTTGGGCATTAAACAAGGTGGAGCAGGTGGAGTAGAAGGCGAGTCCTACTCCACTCAGTGTGCCTCTGTGTGCTGGTGAAGGACAATATAAAGCAATGCTAGAGTACTACCACCCCTTCCTGTTTTATCATGCTGCAATATAACATTGCTTTAAAAAACAGTTCTTGAATAATCATACAAGTATAACCCTTGCCTGAGTCAGAGCAAAATCTGTGTATCTTGTGATGAGACTGTGTTAATTTTATCTGCATGCAGTTGCTGAAACCATAATACGTGATGCCAGAGATTTTTCATCATATGCTGTAAACGTGTTCTGCTCTGCTGTGCCAAAACTTTTTGTCACAAAAACTAGCTCTTTAAGAGATCCTAAAAACAAACAAGAAAAAAATGTTAATTTTGTGATTTATTGGGGGTTGTCTTGTTCTTGGATTTTAAGAATTAAAAACAAGAGGAAGGTGAGAATGTAAAAAAAAAAAAAAAAAAAAAGTGGAATCGGGAGGGAAAAATTAAGTAGAAAAGAAAGTAGAAGAGAACATGGAATAAGAAAACAGTTGGTATTTGCAGCATGTCAGCAACCCTGATGGATGACTACTGTTGTCTGGGATTCTTAGAGCTGAAAAAGTTAAAGGACATCCTGTCTAAAACAGATCTATTTGATATTTCAGTTCTGTATGTATTCGTTTCTGTATGAGGCAGGAAATAGCTTTGGTATGCAGCAATTTCCTCCCTAGAAAAGCATCTTACTTTGCAAATATTGAAGTCAATAGTACTGCATGTCTCTGCCAATAAATATTTAGCTTAAAATGGATGATGACATTTTTATTTGGAGAAATGACTTATTTCAGATGATCTGAAGGAGAGATAAAAAGAAACTTTTCAAGAAGTATTTGTTCAGTAATTAAAGATTTTCATATTAATGTTACTCTGCCTCAGCAGAGCCATATTGATTTTTCAGGGTATTTGTATGAGCTGGGTATGGTAACCTTCTTTTATCTGAGCTGAATCAGATGTTTTGGGAACTGTTCCTTAAGATAATACAGCATTTCTTTTTTCTGTGTTCTGCTAATAGCAATGACAAATGAAGCTAAGTCAGTATCTCTTTATTCTGGTTAAGTACCAGAAGTTTTATTTTTCTATTTGCATGCTCATCACTATTAGATATTGTCAATAAGTTTCTGTCCTGGAAGTTGACACACGCAATAGCAAATGTAATAAATCCTTATGTCATTCCTTCTCCCAACAGCAGCATAGTTCTTAGACAGGCATTGTAAAAGAGCTGTGAACTTAGGTTTTTCACTATTGGCATATTTTGGACAGTTGAGTTAGTCATTCCTGTCCATGGTGCTTTCATTTCAAATTTAAGGTCTCATGAGAGTGTATCTACTCAGATCAGACATACCCCCACTGGTGGATACTTTTTGTAAATAGCTGTTATTTTAATGTGCTGAGGGAGCCTACTTTTGCTTTTGGGGGAGTGAACCCAGAATTCACATAGGAAAATGAATTTCTCCCAGGTGCTGCTGAACCTGCTAGCAAGATAAAGAAGAAAATCAACCATGAGAAAATTGAAATAAATAATGTGAGGAGAGCAGAAGAATGTGGAAAACCCATGTGCACCTGCTTACCTTGCTGCAGCTTGCATGCAGGTCAGTGTCAAACTCTTTTCTTCATTATAGTGTTACCTCAGTCCCTGCAATTCAGACTTGTATTTTGACAGTTGAATCAGTTGGATTCTTTGGATACCATGACACCTAATAATGATATACACTGGCTTCATGCTTCTGCTTAAAATGATAGAGAGCAGCGTTACTGAGGTAACCATCTCCATCCCTTGTCTACCAGCACAGTTCAATACAAAAAACAAGTCCTTCTCGGCTTGAGTTAAAGGCAAAACAATATTTCTAATAAGGCATAAGAGCCTTACAGTTCTCATCCATGCTTCCTGTAATATCTTCCTCAAACGCTATAAAACTGATAAAGAAGGCAATTCCGAATAGGTTTAGGTTTGGATCCGTTGGTTTGGATATTTAAACTTGGCTTTTCAGAGAGTTGTCTCTTAGACAACCCCTTCAGTGCCCTTAACATCCAGATTGTGGGTCATCTGGCATGAGTCTATGCTTTTAGTGCTAAACCCATAGGGGCAAATCAAACCATTGACCCAGGCTGTATTAGTCATATAATGGGGAATCGTGAGTGCGAAAAGGAAAGCCATGTGCTACAATCTGCTAATGAGGGTTAATCACAGGATATGTCCAGCATAAAATAAAATGTTTTTTACCATATCATTTGGAGAGGAGCTGGTGCATACCTTATCGGATAAGGCAATCATATAATATGGATTTGGTGTGTTGCCTAAAGCACTAATACTACAAAAGTTTAGTGCCATTGTAGGTCATTCCAGATTTTTTATTATTATTATTTTTTTGTGTGTGTGAAAATCTTTGGAACTTGGCTTAAACAAGAAATAATAAGCTGATGTCATAGACTTATTATGATACTAGGTATGATTCACCATTTTTTTCTGTTTTTCTTCCACTCACTTTCTTTTTATTTATCTCCAATGTTTACGGTATCTCCATCTCTTGTTATATGTTTAAACTAGAAGCTGCTGTGAAGGGGAATCATACCTGCATAATACTTATCAGAATACTTTGTTCTTGAAAACTAACACTTGGCGCTATTAAAATACCGCAACATCAGCATGGATATGTAAATTTGGCTTTATTTCCTTTATTTAGATATTACACTTTCCTTTATTTCGGTATTTTGTTGGAGATCATTAGACTTGTTTGTCTATGTGGGAGGAATGAATGTGACCACAGGATAGTGCAGCTGTCCTATTTCCACTGGAGTCGTGATCACAAAGATATGAGGCTTCAGAGATATTCAGCTGATGCTGAAGATAGATTATTTTAGTGGTGGTAATTAGGAATGGAATTTATATAATATATATAATTTATTTATTTAATATACATATTTTTAGAAAGTTTTTTTGTTGTTGTTTAGTTGGTGGTGTTATTTTTTTGTGTTGGTTTGTTGTTGTTTTTGTTTTTTTTTTTTTTTTTAATTCAGAATGAAGGCATGCCTGGGGGAAGACACAGAATTCAGATCGTGGTAAAGCGACAAGAGTTATAGGAATTGTCTTTGAGCAGTGCTCTCAGTGCTTTGGAGCTCTTTCATGTTTTGTGACAATTCGTCTTTCAGAATCTGCACTCCACTGGCAAGTTACTACCTGATTGCTAAGTCTGACAAAATTACTTGGCAGAATTAAGAATGAACTTCTTTCCAAGCAGACAGTCTGATTACTTGATCTAATCTAGCTAATTGATACTAGCAAAATTATACACCAGGCATAGACCAGGTCTAAAACAGACCCTTCAGCATATAGGAATATGGAATATCTTCCTGATGTATCATGGTTTTTATTCATATCTCTATGTTCTTAAATTTATTCCTCATGACTCTGCAGTATTTTTCCTTATCCACCTTTTCTCCAGTATTGCTTCTTTTCAAATGTCAGAATTACTAACTTGTGATTACCGATATAAATTGATCTTGTTTGCACATCCGTTAACTGAGTGATGAAGTATTATTTCTGTTTTCTTAAGCTCAGCCATAGATAGTACATTTTTCAATTGAGTCAGTGTAGCTATTTTAGATGCTGCAAGGACATGACAGAAACAAAAATGATTCTGCTGCAGGTGTATGATTCATTTTTTATTAATACATGCTTTAAATATTTTTTTTTTTCTCTGTGCTGTGTTTGTATTGTCTCTTTGTATTAGTTTGGAGTAAAGGTGAATAGCTTTGTAAAGAACATTATTGTTAAGTGTCTGAAGCATAGAGGAGGCATATATTCAGTGATTTTTATATTGCTGTAATTGTTCACAAATGCATATATTATGCCTTCTACAAAATCTGTAGGAGGTCTGGCTTCATGTCTGTACAGCTTACCTGTTTCTTCCCCATGGGCCTAGGAAATCTGAGAAGTTCACGTCTTGATTCTGATCTGGATACCAAGATTTTGATAGACTACAGGGGAAAAAAAAAGTGTCCAGTCATTGAATAATAGTGCTGGAAGAGGGAGGGTAATATCATTAAGGAGAAGGTATGCCTTTCTTGCTAGTTTTTGGTTATAAAGTAACTTTGTTGGCAAAGTGACTAGAAAGATTAAACTTTGTCATCATGTGATTTATCCACCTGAATATCCTTGTTTATATATATATATACACACACACATATATGAGATATATACATGAGATATATATGTATCTCATTGGGTGATGGAAAAAGTAAGTTCTAATAATTCAATTGCAACACACTGAGCTGTATGAGATCCCTTGCACAGATTTCATTATTTCTGACATATCATATTAGTAACTCTTCTTTCCTTAGATACTGGCATGGTTCTTAAAGACTAAACATGAGAATTCCCTGTATTTTGTTGCCCTTGATCATGGCTTTGGGCCTTTGTCCTTGAAAACAGAGCTTAATGGTAGGTAATGAAAGCAAAGCAAAATGTTTATAATATCATTATTGGTTTATGTGCCAAGTGACACTGAGCTCCTTGGAGCTAGGTAGCTGCAAATGAACTTGTCTTCGTATCTACTTTGAGTAAGTGCACAAAAGCAACTCGAGTGTTAGAGTGACGAGCCACTAGAGGGCACGTGATATTCAGCAATTGGATGGTAATCCTTTACCAGATGAAATTTCATACCCAACCCAGCATAAACAACAAACGTACCTTTTTAACGGGGGGTAGAAACTGATTCAAATTCTTCAGTAATTGCTGCTGAAAGAGCGGCTTTGTGAAACAGTAGTGATTATGTGATAATCCTTGTAAGTATATTAATAAATTGGAAAGTGGAGGAAGAGAATTGTGAATTGCCTCTGCTCAGGTTTGGCTGGTTGTAGTTGATAGCAGGGGTAACACTGTGGTAGTATGGCATTGAAATGTCATTGCTGTACATACACAGAGGAATAAAAATAGAAGTTGAACAAAAAGAAAATGTTTTGACTGATAGTCTTCACAGAATGTCATAAGAGTGATTCAACAGTGCTAAAGTTGAAGAATCAGAATTAGTTTTGGTACAACCATTGTTAGTGTGATAATTATGGGGACATTCACCTTGTGAGCTAGATTACAGTCTTGCCTCATTTGAGTGAATGGGTCAAGGCTGAGGACAAGTAAATTTCAAGTGTTTCTCTAGTTGCTACCCCATTAGCTTTTTCAAAGGCACTGTTGTACAGAGTAGCTCGTTCTGTGTATCTACTGAGGTGCCAGTCACTTGGAAGGCAAGGAGGAGGAAGCAGAGATGCAGGGACCCCTCTCTTTTCCCCAACAGACTGTAGAATTGGATCAGCATGTACGCAGCAGTAATGTATATAGTCCTAGTCATGTGGAGTGCATAAATACTTTGGGTTGCAGGCTGTGGAAGTCTTGGGAAAGCACATTTTCCTTGTGATCTTGTTTACATGTTGCTTGGAAAGTGCAGGATTTTTTTTTGTACAATACTGGTGGGGAAACAAAAGTATATCATAAGCTCATAGATATAACTATGTATAGACAAGCTGCCACTAGGCGGTGGTCAAGAAGTAGAGGATTTTATTATTTTTAGGGCAAATAGAGCTGGCAAGCTGAAAAGAGCTTTCCCAGATCTTCATAGCTTGTAACAGACAGGCTTTTCAAAGTACACAGCTTAGACCCCTGTGCATCACTAGGGAAGTTTCATGCTGCTTGCTTACAGAGAAATCTTTATCTTAATATGTTTGTCCCAATGGCTTCTTGCACAACAGCTTCTGAAACATTGGTCCAAACAGCTTTTATGGTCATGATCATTAGCTGACACAGTATCTTGAACATAAGTTTAAGACCACTTAGATTAGGAAGGTAATCACTGAAGGAAAGAAAAATGCATGGCAGCCTAGTCTGCAAAATAATAGATGCAGACACGACGTTTTCAGAGTGACATACATTTTTGACCAATTAGTTAAGTTAGTAGGCTCTGCTGAACTACTTTCTTAGGTTTAAGGTATGTTCTCAAATGTGTGTCATTTTCAATCTTGTTCAAGCAAATGGTCTCAGAAATTTACTTGTTATGTGGGAAAAGTTTGAAAAAGAACATCTGAGAGTGGCTTTTATTAGTCTTTTTTACAAGCTTCATTGTCAAACTTCACAACTGGTGAACAACAGAACAGGATGGATTTTGCAGTTGGGTTATAATGGAATTTTCTTTGTAGGCCTTCCTGTGTCAGGCATGAGCAGACAACTCTACAGGTTAACATACCAATGAAATGGTTAGTTTCTTAGTTACCGTTGTCTGAATGTGTAACAATGTCAGCAAGCTATAGGTTCAAAATAAATGCCTTTTTGACAGTCAATGAATGACCTTATCCCTGTTTCACTGTTCGGGATTATAATTGTGTACAATATTTGGAATTAGATAAATCTCTTCCACAACATTTTAGTAATCTCTCTGGATGAGCAGCAGCTTTAAATAGGATCTGGATCAATAGCAGTGCTGGGGAATTTATAGCCAGGCTGGAGAAATACATATTTTGTTCCCATATTATGCACTCATATATTAGGACTGATTTTTATGCAGAGGGAAAATTGTCAATAGTCAGCATTTCAGGTGCTAGGATGATCTTAGTTTCCTGTACTTCTCTGGTCAATCTGGGGAAGCACCAGCTGATTCTGGATTTACTTAACTATTTGAATAATTTTAGGACATAGTCAATGAACTGTGATTCAGTGCTGTGACTTGATTATGAGTCTTTGTAATTAGTGGAAGGTCTTTTTTGCATTTATTCCTAGTGCAGATCAATGTCTTCTCATAACGTGTAATTGTTTTGTGCTGATGCACTTGGATATAATTCATTTCATACTCCTCCTAGCCAAGGAAAAGCAATCTACATGTACCTTAAAGAACTAGCTAGAAATTATGTCACTAAGTATCCTGTTGCTTGAACTATTCTTTTTCATGTAATTCATAAAAAGTAGAACAGACCACAAGGATACATTTAATATGAAAAAGAAATGGTATGTGTAAAGATGTTTACCAGTATTTAGGGTGCCCTGAAGTAGTAAGGCGATGGAGTGCCTGCGATTATTGGCCTGCCCTTGGACTCTTTCATGGAGTAGTCACCTTCATGGCTAAGACCAGGGCACTGGCTCACTTGACACACTTGTCCTGCCTTTGGGATGTCCATGGAGACATTACTGCCCTGTTCTCTCAAGGGCAGTGTCTGCTTTGCTTTTTACAGCACTGTTGATGTCTTCTGCCATAAGAAGTTAAACTTTGTTTCTTCCTGTGGTGGGTAAGTGCTCCTTGTGCAAACTGCCTACAGGCAGCTGTACCAGACAGCTTTGTGACCCGGCTTGTTATTAGCTACTGCCACACCCACTGCATTCTTTTATAACTACTTTTATTCCCTAGACTAACCACAGCAGCAAGAGCTTTCTTTCTATTTTTGTAATTTAACAGCATACCTTCCCAGTAAATGCAGCCTCAGTGCGCGCTTTTCCTGGCCACTGTTCAGAAGGGGAGTGAGTGATCATCACCTGGAATTCCATCTGTCCATGTTAGCCTGCCTGCCCCGACTCCGTGGCAGCACTCCCCAGATCTTCAAATAATGCATAGGAGACATGTTAACGCTTTATGCAGTTTGAGCAAAAAATGCTTTGAACTCATAAAGAGAACCAAAACCTTAGCATTATGTATGAATGTCCATGTTCAGCAATGGAGTGGGCAGTTACATATGATAGTATCCTAAAGAAGCCATTGCATTCTCTTTATCAGACTCCACAAAGCACTCCTGTTCTGATACTTTTTCTTGTCCTCACAAAATTCCTCAGCTTTCTCTTTCAACTTTGCTCTATTGCTCTAGCTTTTTTACTTTTTTTTTTTTTTTTTTTTTTTTTTAAAAAAAAAAAAACTGGAGAGGTTCCACAGACAAGGGAAACTGTTGTCTTAATTGTTTGGCTGCATGAGCCAGCGTGTCACTTGAGATACTTGAGATATAATGTGCAGCTTCTTGCTACTCTTACTGGCAATGTACAGATAATCATCACCGTTCTTAGAATTACTAAATCCCTTTGCTATAGGGAAGGGGCCTATTTTAAAATACTTAGAGCCACAAACTTCACAGTGGATGAGTAAATGTTTGTTTTTCTGCTCTGTGCATATGCTTAACCCTCCTCCTAGTAGTTCCACTGATGGAGCTATGAACTTTGGCCATTTAATTTCCTAGGGTAACATTGCTGCTGGTTACTGGAAGGTTCTGTTGTGCTTCACTAGGCCTTCTGCTAACACACGGATAGATACCTGAATCGAAAAAATTCACCATGTTAGTGATTAGATTGGATGAACAGATGAAAGTCCACCCTAGAAATTTCAGATAGCCTGCACATTAGCTATGACACATAGAGCTTTCATATGGCATGCTCTTGTCCTGATCTTCAGTAACTAATGAAAAAAAAAAAAAGATCACTTCTGTGAAACTACTCCAGAACTCATTTCACTAGAAATAGGAATAAAAATGTTAATCTTCTTCTCCACAATAGTACTTTTTTATTGCTTCCTAACTTCCCTACAAAGTTTTGTATAGATGCATGTTACAGTCAGAGGACGTGCATGTGCTGTCTGGGGTATATGGAAGTTGCACTGCTAGCAGTAGCAAGAAGCTCATTTAACAACTTGGGTATTTACCCAGTTTCTTGGACAGAGCTTGCAGCCTGCACTGAGTTCCATACTATAAAAGATACATATTTAACAAGAATCCAAGTGGGTTAAAGGTATAGTTCCCAAACTGGGGTCCCTGAATTCATAGTCAGTGTTTTATAAAAGTGTTTTGTCATTACAGCGTTTCCAGTTACACATATGAGGAGACAGATTGATGTGCAATACAAATTACCAACACAACTGTAACCTGTTTTGCCTCTCCTTCCTTTAGTGTAAGACACATACTACAATCCAATGTAAGTGTGTTAGTCTGTTTTTAAATCTCATTTGTATTCTGTGATCTCCTCCAGCCAGATAATTACTTTCCCAAGCAAAAGGCGCAACATACTAATATCCTAAGTGAAATCAATGTAAAATTAAGGGCTAGTCTGAACTGAATACAGTTGTCCAAAATGCTTTTTCCTTCTCTCATGAACTGTAATTATTCTAGAATGCTGGTGCTGATCTGATCTGAAATTCCACATTTTGCAGCTCTCCACTGACCTTTGTGACCCTTTTTGACCAAGAAACAAGGCAACTTCTCCACACACACCTACCACTGTGGGGGTGTTTTTGTACAGGTAGATGACAAGGTGAGATGACAAGGGTTCTGTGATTCTATGATTTTACCTTTCTGCTCTTGAAGAATAATTATGACGAGTACAAATGAGACCCAATTTCAACCAACATAGTAACAGAAAGACAAATTCTGAAAGGTTGTGTTAGGTTGGATTATGTAACACATAACGTTTTTTTGTAGGCTTTATTTTATGGCTTCCTTCATTTGAATTTAGTTTTATATAAATTTGATTCAGCAGAGCCTGCTGTTCTCTAATCTAGAGGGATACCTGACATGCATTTGTATACAGAGGAGTGATAGTATATTATCATGAGCAGGCCTTTCCTAGGCTTCATTTTAATAGCAAAACAATATTAAAACTTGATGTAAGCAGCAGATGAAGCTTATTTACTACAATAAGCTTGGTTGTAGAATTTGCATTTAAGTGGAAGGTATTGTACAGAAATAACATGTCAAACACTACACTGTTACTTACATATGAGACTGATTGATATCATTCAATGCTTTTTATTAAGTAATGCATTCTAGTTGAGTTTGCTGATATAGTAGACTTTCCTGATTTCATATGCCCAGTATCTTTTTAGAAAGTGCTGTATCCATATTTGTGGTGGTTTTACCATGCTAGGCAGTTGAACACCACAACCGCTCTCTCACTCCCCCTCCTCAGATGAGGAGGGGAAGAAGTAAAGGAAAGAACAACTCACGGGTTGAGATAAGGATGATTTAATTAAAAAGGGGAAAAAAAAATATATATATATATATATAATTAAGGAAATATTATTATTAATTAAACAATTCAACTAAAGGGAAAAAAGGGAAAGGGGAAAAGGGAGGGGGAAAGGGAATAACTAAACAAAACAAGTAAAGGCTATGTGGAAGTGCAGAGGAAAGAAATTACTCTCTACTTCCCACAAATGAGCGATGCTTGACCACATCCTTGAAGCAGGGCCTCAACGCACGTAGCTGGTATTCGGGAGGAGGACAGATGTTTTCGCAACGAGAGCCCACCCCTCCCCTCTTCTTCCTTTTTCCACCTTTTATTGCTGAGTGTGACATCATATGGTATGGAATATCCCTCTGGTTGGTTTAGGTCAGCTGCCCTGCTGATGTTTCTTTCTCACTTTTTGCCCACCCCCTAGGAGGGTCGGAGAGAGTCCTGATGCTGTGCCAGCACTTCTCAGCAGCAGACACAACACTGGTGTGATATACCACTGCTGTTCTAGCTACAAGTGCAGAGCGCAGCACTGTATGGGCTGCTGCAGGGAAAGTTAACATCCCAGCCAGACCCAGTACAATATTGGAACTCTGAATTTGGTCTCAGCCCAGATGTGAGTCATTGCATGGGAAAATGTGAGCCTTGAGAGTGCTGTAAGCCACTGAAGAATGAAAGCATGGAGTTTTTCAGCTTTTTTTTTTTTTTTTTCTTCTTATCAGAAAGTTATACAGAGTATGTAACTGTTCAGTAAGAGGGGGTAAAATAATCATATTGAATTATGCTAAAACCTCACAAACCATTGAGTTACCTTTTGAGTAAACTTACTAAACATATGCAGAAGTTAGAAAAATTGAATGAATTCTTTTCCTTCAAGCACCTTCCTTGACAACATACAAAGTTAAGGGAAAAATAAAGTATGCCTGTGTTTCAGTTTCTTGTGTTTCAGCACTTAATCTATAGGTGGTTTACAGGTTTTATAAAGACTTAAACATCTGATTTTCATTGGGAAAATATATGCTATTGCTTTTCACCTACAGCAGCTCTGGCTGCTGAAATAGCTGATAGTCTTAGAGATGCAGCACTGTGAGTGCTTTGTTTAGGCACTGACTATTTTAAAATGCTTAAATAAATGAAATCATGCTTACGGCAGATTGAAATTAGACAAGCCTCAGAGGTCTCCCTGTTTTATTCTCAAAACTGAGGAGACAGGCTTTTGAAAGACACATCCAAAATAAATTATTGCCCAGGGTAAATATTTTACTGAAACTTGTACCAGGTTTGTGCAGACACACAGTCCCACACAGACCTGAGGAGGGGCTTAATGGATCAAGCTGTCTGTACAGTACCTGATCTATGTCTATGTATTATTGTATTACGTCTGTCAGTTTTGTTAATTATTTTGCAAATTTTTTTTTTTTTTTTTCAGTATGCTTTCCAGAATAGATGTTTGGTGTGGGAAGCTATATAATTGATGATGGATTTGATTGTTCTACATCATATTCACAAAAGCTGATCAGAATCGTTTTTCTGGGTTAATCTGAATATTCTCTAGAATGTTCCAGTTTTAAACACATCTGATGAGGTTTTATCAAAGTAGCATAGCTGGGATGATTACATGAGCAAGTCTAATTATGGTATAATTATCAACCCTCCGGTTAATTAAAATGCCATAAAGAAAGCTAAGTAAACATATTTATTTATTTATTTTGATACCATGGGATACCTAATAAGAGCAAAAAGTAAACTTCATATTTTTGAAACTATGTGCATTTAAAACTGATGAATGCTCTGTAGGTTTTATTCATCTAAATATAAGGTATTTCAAATCTCTAATAACATAATGACATCCTTGGATGAAGAAACAAATTGTAAAAAACACTTCTGTGATGGTAATAGTAAGCAAATGAAGGATCTTGCTGCCGATTTCCATTTTTCTTTGCAGACTATGACTCCTCCCACCTCCGTGATGTGTTTGAAGAGATGTTTCTCCGTATCCCCTGCAGGAATGCTCTGAACATTGCCTTACTCCTGATCTAGTCTTGCCTGAGGTAAAAGCTCAAGGTCTTCTCCTTAACAAGAAGTAGTATCATACTGCAAACAGTGTTTTATGTACTCCAGCCTTATACTACACTTTCATATTTTAGGGGCTTGGCTGGAAAGGAAATTGAATTGCTGGACCTTTTTCTGTCTTGCATTTCCTAGATTCAGTGACTGACAAATCAATTTCAAATCTGACTTGATGATCAGAAGTGCAAATCTTTTAAAAACTTGAGTTTTGGATTCAGGCTCTGACACTGTTCAAATCCTCAGCTAACAGCAGGATGCTCAGAGAATTTAGCCAGCAGCATGCTCCAATTTAGAATTTCCTGCAAGTTCATGGCTGAATTTCATGAAGACTGCTCTGCCACTGACATCTTCTCCTGGCAATGTGACAGAAAATAAATTGAATAATTTTATCGTCAGATGTTACAGGCTCCATAATACCAAACATATTGTAGTCACACTGTGTTCTAGCTTTGGAAAATGCTATAACCTCTTCACAGAAAATGGTTGTAATAGGTGGTGAACATCGCTCAGTACTCAGAGCAAGGCCTGAGGCCTCTGCAACTGATTCCTTTGAAAAAGTTGGCCTACAAGGCATCAGACCTTTTGCTGTAGGTCTAGGCTCACAAAACCCAGCCATTTTAAGTTTCCCTTTCTGCAGTCTGCTTGGCAAAATGGGAAGAGTTTATCCAAACTGAAGGAATTTTGGCAGTCTTACCTTCTGGCAACCGGTACAGCTACAGGGGCTTCCCCATCATTTCCTGTCAGGCTGCCCCAACTTGGTGGAGGCGCATGAGGGTGCACAGCATCGGCAGCTGGGATGTAGCTCTGGCTGTGCTTGCTGGGTACTGGGAACTACTGCCACAAGAGCAACAAGCTCAGCTGAACAAACTTTGCATCAGTGAGTGGGCTTGGCCAACCCGCACCTGGGGGTGTGGTGCTGTGGCTATCTCATCTGGCTTAGTTTGTAAGAGAAAAATACAGCACAGTGACTTTGCTAGCAAGTCACTTTGAAAACATTCTTTCCCAAAGTAGCATGTCATTGGTTTTGAGCTCACTGAAGCCCCTTTCTTCTTAGACAACACGATGGATGCCTGTAAAGAATTGCATATGGACAAGAGCAAGTGTTCATATGAGTCTTACTAATTGAGTTGCTTGAGATGCTGCTGGCTGTACAAAGAGATGCAAACATCAACCTTACAAAACTCATCATAACCTTCCTGCCAGTTGTAGGGCATGCAAGAATGTTGGAATCCTGCTGAGCATGGTCGCTTTTCTTTGGAGTGGTTGTGCTTTGGATGGTTTGTCTTTTCTCAACAGGAGACCAGAAGTCTACTGATTCACTGTTCCTTTTAGCCAGAGGAAAAGGATGCTGCCTGAGAAGAGCTGGGAAGAATGTAAGTTAATCATAAAAAGCATTTGCACTTTAAAAACAAGAAAGCAGGTATCTCAGCTTTAGTGAAAAAGAAAGCCGGTGTGGTTTATCATTTACAAGCTCAGGTATGAATCAGTATGGAGAACCCATTGGCTGTAAATCCTATTTAATTATCTGATTATTGTTTTGGGGTGTAAATACAAGACAGTTGATCAATCGAGAAGAAATTTCAGACCAGACAAGTTCTTTCGTTAACTTGGAATGTGGACATTTTTAAAGTGGGAAAATAGTTATCCTGAAATTAAATCTATGCTGTGGCCTTGCTTCTTTTGTGCCAAAATCGGCAATGTAAAGAGCATACATTTTCTGATATTCCAAGAGTAGAAAAAGGGGCATACATTGAAAGGTTTAGTCGCCAAGTACTTTGGTTAACGAGTTCTCTTTAAGAGGTCACTTACTGCATGAGGAAAATAGTAGTTTGTGTTGTTTCTCAACAGTTCTTCAATCCTGCATGTAAAATTGTAATCATTAGCTGTATGGGTGGAGTGGAACACACAGAAGCTGGCTGTGCTTAGTATTTTATGCACTATTTATTTGTCATGATATGTTTTTTGTTTTCTTTTGGTTTTAAGTGTGATATATTAGGAATATATAAGCACAATGCTAGGGAAAATGTGGAGTAGGAAGACAGTTATAAAAATAGGATATGAAGAACATATGGCTTTGGACTGATGAGGGAATTCCTGGCTTCAAGGACTGATACGTGGATGCTAAAAAGCCATGACTTCTGCCTGGTGAGAGCTGATTCTGTCTCTATGAGAAAAAAGAAATGGGAAAAGCAGTGAGCTGTCTGTGTTTGTCTATTCTTTGTTTGCTGCCTGTGTTTAGAAAGGTCCCTTTTAAATTAAAATTGGCAGTTTGAATGAATCAGCCTTGATTTGAAGCCTGCAGTTGTTGCTCAAAACTGACACAACTAGGCTGGTTCCAATGGAAAGTGTTTTCTAGAAGTATGTGAATGCTATCCATATGCAGTAGTCCCTGAACACTAGCCTCACTGTTATACTGGAACAAATAGTACTTTAAGGCTTATGCACAATCTCTCTTCCTCTTTTTATGCAGAAATATGCTTATGCAGAAACAGGAAGCTGTATTCCAATGCTCTCTACAGCTGCTGTGGAGATAAGCTTTTTCTGTCTGGAAAGATGAAGAACGGGTATGTTTTCCATGGAGTTCAAAAGAACCCACATTTTGTTTTGCCATATACTGCTCAAACCGCATGTCTCTTTCCTCCTCCTTAGATTGTAACTGGCACATTGAGTTAGTGAAGATGCATGTTTATCGATCATGCTGTGCTAACTATATCCTTTTCTATAATATTTCAGCAACTATGGGGAAAGGCATGGCCAAATTTTAATTTAGCTTAAAACAAATAATCACTGCTGTGTATTTTTGTCATATTAAAAACAGGTTATTAATTGTACCTGTAAAAATATTCAGAACACATGGACTACTTTGCCTTTTTTTTTTAAAAAAAAAAAAAAAAAAGTTGAAATAAAATTTTTGACAGTCTTTTTATGTACACCAATACAGAAACTGTAGATTTAGTTTGGTTTCTTCCCTAAATTTGACCTTGTCCCACAGGAGATAATTTTATGTAACCAAGTCCAGAAGTTCACAGCCCATTTGACACAGCCCTTTATTTTCAACCCCTTTTTTTCAATCCTATTTTTTAATCAGAAGAAAAACACTTGAAAATATAGTCTGATGATCAAACTAAAATAAGAAGAGGAGAAAAATGCATTGGTAAAATAAATATCCCAACATAAAATGTGTAAAACACACATGGCTCAGGAGCTAGACAGATCTCCTTCTACAGAGGTATTTGAGTTGTGTTTATATTACACTTTTTTATAAAGATGATAAATATGATTGCTGTTCTGATATTTTCTTAAAAAAAAAGAGCTTTGCGAATGGTAATGATGAAAATAAAGCAAGAAAATGAGAAAGTGATTTACATCAAAGTTACAGATACTTATCATAATAACCACTACATCCTGGGAATTTCAATAATTATTCTTAATCTGCTTAATGACTAAACTTAACGTGTCCTACATAAAAAGATAAATCTCAGTAAGAATCTCAAAAGATTTGTTTTCATTCTCTTGATGTTTTAAAGCTTTCATGAGCTCTAGTAACGTTGTGTTTCACATTAGGTCATTAACCTAAGCTCTAGCAAACTCAGTTTCTTTATCATCTTCCCTCCTGAAGGTTAATGACAGAATGCACAAAGGTGTTGATGAGACAGGCAGACTTAACTACATAGTCTTCAGTCAAAAGAGGCCTATTTTAATGAATGATTTTTTTTTAATGTAATGTGGTAGCACATGATAAAAACAGATGTAAAAATGTTTAACCCGTATGATTAAAGCAGTACAGCTCTGGACCTAGGGTAACAATCCAGGAAGAATAATATAAAAGAGGAACTCATGTTAATTTGCACTAAGCTGCTTTGGATGACCATAAATCAAAGCCCAGCTGTGAGCTTTCTTTTTTTTTTTTTTTTTTTAAAAAAAAACACTTCCAAATCAGCATTACACTATCTTAAGACATTGACTTTTCGAAAGTTAAACAATCTTTTATCTTCCTCATTGGCTTATCAATATGAATGCAAAAATTGTGAATACAGTGGATTATAAAAAGATTTGCTTTATATTTATGCTCTTGACACTTAGAAATAGGCCCAAATCCAGTCTGCACTGTGAAAATGAACAACAAGATTAAATTGTGCCCTATTTTTCTCCACTTTCACACATTGTCTGAAACTGCATGTAAAGAGAAATTAACCAACATAATTTTAATGAGTATAGCATCAAGATGCAATGTGCAAAAATATATAAATAAGTAAGACTAGTAAAAACAAAAGAAAGTGAATGTAAGTGAATGTAAACAGATGTGCTATAACATAGAAGATGGAGTGCTGTCCTAAGTCTTGTTGCTTTTGATCTTGATTAAACAGCCTCAGAAATCATTACTCCATACAGCTGTTTGCTATATTGCATTGATTACCTGCTTTTTTGAGATGTATTAGCAGATTCAAAGTAGAAAATACAGACTGTATTTTCTTTCTATGTATAGAACAGACTATGATCCTGTCAGTTTACTATTGTATTGTCTACAACTAATTTAAATCTTCCTGGGACAATGAAATACCAATTAAGTATACTTGGCTCACCTTTAGTAGGTAATAGGCATACCAGATAATCAACACTGATCTACATTAATCTGTGTAGCAAAGCTTGTACATGACTCTGAAGGTAGTTAAAACTTGATGCAAGATCAGTGTTTCTTGCAAGAATAATTTGGCCAAACTCAAGCTGAAGTAAATAGGAAACTATTTTCTATCTTAACAGGGGAAAAAAATAAAAGTCTTCTAGGAAAGAAAGGGCACAATCTGCACAGCACCAACCCTCAACAACACATCATGCTGTAATCATTGGGGAATGTCATAGCTGTGTACAAAGTTAAGGAGTAAACAGCCCAGTAAAAGTAACAAGTTGTATCTTAATTTCTTACCCGTTGTACAATCAGGAGGCAGGGGTAGCCCAACCAAGCATAGAAAAATTGCCTTGTTATCTAAACTTGGAGCAGTTCTGCTTACCTTTTATCATTTCACTGATGCAATCAGGATATTTGCAATATTGGAAACTGAAGAAAATTGCAATGATGGGGAACAATAATTATGAACAGCATGAAGTTAAGAGATTCTGCAGAATGAGGAAAGTACATGATGTAGTTACTTAAAATAATCAATGATTTGAATTATAAATAAATCCAAGGAGAATTTAGCCAACATGGAGACTACACTTTCTCTGAAAGCAAAAAAATACTTTTTTTTTTTGGGGGGGGGGGGGGGGGGAGGAAGGGGGAAGGAATAGAGAAGTGGTAGGAAGAAAACAGGATAAAGTTCTGGTTCTGAAATATCTTGATTACCTGCATCTAAAGTAAAAATACTAGTCTAGGGAATAAAGGGAGGGAAGTACATAGTTTCACACCTTGGTATGCCAGCCTGACAAATTTGGAATATATGGACTGTTGAATGGCCAAAGTGGTTTTGATATACTTAACCTGCTTAAAACATGTGATCAGACTTCACATTCATGGTATTTGTTTTTGAATACCACACAGAGCAAATAATAATAAAAATAACAGGGAACAACTTTCCATGGATGAGACTTCCATATTTATTGTTCTTCCATGTGCATAGAAAATGGCAGTGAAGTTTTTTTTATGAAATAGGAAAGGAACTGGAGAGGTGTAGATATACTGAACTAGACTTTGTGCTTCAAAATTACACTATTCATTTTAAAAAGTTTTTTTTTTTAATTATTTTATAACATTTTCTTGGATTTTTTTTGTGCATGATGTTTCAAATTCCTTTTAAAATGACACACTGCATTACAAATGGATGGCACTTTGAACCAACATGGCATTTTCATATTTACACCAATGAAAGAAATTTACACAACATAATAGCATACAATCTTGACATTTAGTAATAGCAATAAAACAAGGGCATCCGTTTTATTTTTTCTGTACAAACTATCAGACCAAGACTTTTATTCACATAAAAAATCAGCTTTAATTTGCTCTGACCTACACACTTTCCAAATTCATTTTACTCAATTCTCAAACCTTTCATCACATCGCCCACACCCTCACCAGACTACAGGAACTACAAGTAATTATACCTAATATCTAAACAGAGCAAAAAATCCATCCCTTCCAGTTTTTCTTCCTGACAATTCCTCATTCAAAAAGAAAAACAAAAACAAAACAAAACCTCCAAAACCAAAACACTTCCTTGTTCCTTCTTTTATTTCACTTTCACATTTCATAACCAAAGCAACAAATGAGGCAATTCCATTTCTTCTCAAGCAAGATGAGAAATACACCATTTTCTTCCTTTGATGCTACACCCAGGAGTCAGGTGAACCTGGGTACTGTTCTGCTCTATAAGAAGATCGTCTGGTGGAATAAAAGTCTACATAATTTGTGGTTGATTTCAGTCCATATTGTGTTGTATATTCTGAAGCAGCAGGAAAGTGAACTCGATCATCAAAGTATGGGTCTTCATAGCTATGTGGGGACTGCAAATATAACCTGTATGCATCATAGTTTTTTCTGTTGGCATCTTCTTGACTGTAATACAATTGCTGATGCTGTTGACAAAGTGGAAGAAAAATAATTTTTAAAAATTTAATTAACAGAGAAAATACTTGTTTTCAAACATTTCATGCATTATACACAACCTTTCCTTAAAAAGTTTAGTGTAGCTCTACCAATGATGACAATAACAAAGGTTTCAAACCTCCATGAAATGTATCTAAGGTTTAAATGAATATAATGCAGGAAAAACTTGTCCACCTGCATGTCTCCTCCTGCATTCACTAGGAAGCTAGTAGCTCTCCAAAAGTAGTATTTTTAGAGCATCCACAAAAAATACAGTACCTGACCATAGCTACCAAAAATACCTGTCAAGTCAGAAAAGTGGTCTCAGATCCAACCATAACAAAATATGGTTAGTCACTAAAATACGTGACTATAAAAAGAAAACAAAATAGTAAACTGGCAGTAGCTTATGTACTTTTAAGTACAGTAATACCCAAGAACAAATTAAAAAATGTGTTGATACACTCTACCCAAAACACTCTGATATTACAAAATATACTCAAACTCTTTTAAGTTCCATTAAAACACCATAGGCTGTCCTTTTATCAGTATCATTTCAAAATAAAATTTCAGAGTCACCTGTAGCCGTCTATTTTGTTCTCTTGCTGGTGAGGTGTAGGAACTGATGTAAATTGGTGAAGGTTTGCTGGAACCTATGAGAAAATAGTTTAATGGCCTCAACTTCAACCATTATTCTTTTGTCTATTTAATCTTATATTATCTAGAAAAAAATATGTAGCACCCAAACAACCAAGTCTTCAGATTTTAGAGTCTACTAATAATATAATAATAAAATACAATTGAATTTTAACTCTAAGCAGTAGCTAAATTAAAGCTGAGGAATTTTTGTGCTGTTGTTTTTACTCATTAGACTAATTTTAATACAAAAAATGTCTCCCTACTTACTGTCATCTCTTATTTTGTGACTTGTATCAAATAGTAAGAAGGGAAAAGTAAAAACAGGGAAAATATGAAGTCTTGGTATAGTTTTATAATACAATAACATTATACACACACATATATAATGTATGGTTATAATAATATAACGTGCATAATAAAACAATTTTCTGTAATACATTTTTAAACTAAAATGAGATTTCCAAACATCTCATCTCCCAGTATATAAACTGGATCTCCTCTTATTCTGGTAACGTGTGCAATTTTAAAGAAAATAGCAGAGATGAAAAACCTCTTCTGTTCTTCATGCAGTGAATATAAGTGAATAAAAATGGAAAACAACATTAAGTATTAACAGACCTGCTAATGCAACTGTCCATATTATGGTTGTATAAACTCCTTATATAAGGAGAAGAATCATAGAATCATTAAGGTTGGAAAAGCCCTTCAAGATCATCTGGTCCAACTATCACACTACTACCAATGTCACCCACTAAACCATGTCCCTAAGCACCACGTACAACCTCTCCTTGAACACCCCAAGGGAAGAGTTCACCTAACAAATATCTTACCAGTATATATGTCTTTATGTGCAATGACGTCGCCTTGGTTATTATAATACTGCATAGAAGGTTGTGTTCTATCATATTCAGAGCGGGGTTCTCTAATTCCTAATAAAGCCGGTGATGAAGAAGTGCTGCCAACTGATGAAAAAATAAAAATTACCAGTATGTGCAATAAAAGCCTTTCTCAGACCTAACCTTCTCTCTTCTCTCCTCATCCCTTCCTTCCCCAAGGATTAGCAAATGAAGTGAGTAAACTTGTGTGTAAAGGACAAAACTACTTACACAGCTTTTCCTGTATGGAGGACACCAATTATGAAAGCTATCAACAACATACCATTAAATTATCATTTAAACTCTGTATTACAGCGAGTCATTACTCCATAATGCTTACAACTAAAATAAGAAACTTTACCCATTTCATTTTGCATATGACATTGTGAGAATTTTCTTTAGCACAGCTACTCAAATACAAATGTAGTTGTTCATTTGTTTGCTAAAGTTTATGATTTTATGTAAGTTGTACTTAAATAAAATCTCCAAGTCCACCATATCACCTGAGACAGGAACAGAAAACTTTACAGTATGCCTGGCTGAAGTGATCCACACACAGACTTGTATTATTGTTCTTACATTAGCATGCAGAAGTGAATCTTGGCCGTTCAGTCAGCTCCAGTTGGCTGACAACCATTGTAAGATAAAAAAAACGGATTACTTTGTGGTATTACAGTGAACAGTTGAATCTCTTCTTCAGCTGTAAACAGTTTGTTCTGCTAAGTCTTTTCTCTTTCACAGACAACTGTTTTGCCGACTTACGGACTTAAAAACAAATTCTAGAAATTTTGCTTCAAAATATTAATATCTTCTTCCACTAGCCGTGTCCATTAGATCATATCTCACAGTTTTGTGCTATTATGGATAGTTTAATTACTGGTATTTTTCCTAGTGTACTCATAGCTTTAAAGGTTGATTTTTGAGGCATTATTAAAATTCTGAAACTGTTCAATATAATGTGTGTATTAATAATAGTACGTGTACAATCAAGTGACTGTAACAAAGAACAATGGCTACAGACCAAGTGTAAGTTCTACCACCCATCTACTGTGTACGCTGTAATCTGCAAGGCTGCTGACACAGTGCTCATTGTGTATATGTTTTATGCACCTAACTTCTACCATAATAATTTAAGCCTGTTCATACTCTGGAACAGAAAAACAGACACTTCCTATTAGGATTTAAAAAACAAAACCAAAAAAAAAAACTAAGTTCTCTTTGAAATGTAACAGCCTCTGAATATTATGTTAGAACGTCCCCTCGTATTTCCTATGTGTAGTTCACAGAACTGGAGCAACAAAGTCATTCTGTTAGCATATCTTAGGGGTAGAAAACTCTGAGATGAGGATTTGGAATACCCTTTTACACTTAGGCTGAGGGAACAGTCTAGATTTTACCACAGCAGTATTCGCTTCATTGTCATTGCTTATTTTGAGAAGATATTTCTGGCTCTGTCTGTAGATACATAGCTTAAACAGTCCTCCAAGTTCAAGATGTTATTTTGATGACAGTACGTGCAACTTGGTGATTAGGTGTAAAGGTAAAAACTGCCTTTGGTATCACATTGTTCAAGAATGACAAAGGGGTATTTGTTTGGGACAATTTCTTGGAATCCCAAAGGACTGTGAGAAAACTGAATGAGGAACACAATAAGATCAGAATTACAAAATACCCTGCAACTGTTAACTGTAGTCTGCTGTTGTATGATATTAGACAAAGAAATCAGTCCTGCATATTGGTGGTTGAGGGGAACTATGCGCATGAAAGACGTCTTCTTTCCCTAAGTCACTATAGGTGTACTGCTTATAGCAAAATAAATTCCTGTCTATTTTTCATTCACCCATGTTATGAAGGAGCATGTGAGGACTTCCTTTTATAAAAAGGAGTAATTAAACAACTGTATTATTGGAGCTGGTCTGTTATTTTAGCAGTCATGGTAAATACATATTTCTTAGTATTAAGGGAGATCTATTCACACAAAAATAGAAAGGTAAATTGGATAAAATAAAATGCTAAATGAAGAGTATAAAAAACCTACTTGAAGCCTTGTATATCAGCCCTGTCCAACATCTAAATCCTACTCCTGGAAATGTTAAAGGAACAAAGGGGAGATTACTGCAATAAATGAGAAGTCAGAAAAGAAAGATTTTTTTTTTATTTGTCTTGCTCGTCCTAATGGAACATTACAAGGAACGAAAATAGGTTCCATGCTGATGTATTTTCTTTACGTGCTTTTAAGTGCACATGTTCTGTGAGGCTACATCTACCCTGCCATGTTATGCAGCACAAAAGGAGTGGCTTTGTAGAGGGCACAGGTGGCAAAATCCAGATGTCTACACTGTACACTCTTGAGGATTTTACTTAGGACTAAATCTAATCTTGTCCCATGGACTAGATGTCTGTCATCAGACAATACATCGTTGCTCTGGAAGCATACCATCTAATTTAGTTTCTTCCAAAAGGAATACAATTCACACATTCTGAGACTGTTTGCACTTTGAATGGCATTAAGGAGTAAATGGGGAGATTGGCTGCAAAGTGCTTCTTATCCAAACTAAAATGCTGTTGTAGAGACACCTCGCAGACTCTGTGGAATATGGAACCTGACAATAATATCAGCTAAGGTAACATTCAGAGAACACGAAATACTTGTGGAGTGTTGTTTATATGTTTAAATACAGAGGAGACACAGCATGGCCTCCATGTTTTAGACAGGATGACAAACTGAAAGGCTATTTGAGTTTGAAAATGAGACACAAACCCCTTTGGCAAATCATTTTTCATGTCTTGCCTGACCTGACTGTATGACAGGTGACATCTGCTGATTTGTTGTTGATAAGGAAGGATGTGATTTGAATCTCTCTCGCTCTAGTGTTGATACTGGTGTAATAAAATGACTCTGATTCCATCCATCCTGTGGAGTGGTAAAAAGAAGAGAACAAAATAAATTGCTTTGCATTAACAGTTTTTGTAGAACTGTTTTCCAGTGGAGGCTACTTTTGTAATCTACCTTTTTATAAATGCTACGGAGATCTCGGTATTGCCATAACGTATTCAGTACCTGGGCAGCTGCCTTGACAACTTTCAGTGAAGATCTAAGGAAATAAGGAATATTACATTAGTAGAAAGCATAAACTCCACTTCAACAGAATGACATTTGTGAGCTAGGGAACAGCCTAAACCTTGCAGCAGTGAAGCAAGAAAGGTCATCTCCCCAGGTCTCAGTAATGCATGCCTGCATTACAACAGCGTGAGCTGTGTCAGCAGTCCAAACAAACCGGCTGGTGCAGAGACAAATAAAGCATGACAATTATTAGAAATTTTTTCTTCAGGTCACCCACATGAGAAATACAGATTGTCATCGTCTACAAAAATAAAAAATCATTATAAGAAACATTGTTTAGTACATTCCATAAAAACTGAGACTGTGTACTTGAAGTCTTTATACAAGGTTTGTAACTGTAGGATAACAATGAATTAAAGGGAGCTAGTATTGAAAGTGTCCAGACAACGTCACACTGAGACTTGGTTTCTAGTTCTGTGTTGCACTACTGAAAACATTCATTGGTCAGGGAAACACCTCTCCATTCTCAAGAGCAAGGTTACAAAAATTGCTCTAGCTATTATTAAAAATAAAATCACATAATCTTTTTAAAGAGAAATGGTAGCAGTACTGAAATTAAATGCCACAGCATGACACCTATATTAGACATACGCCTTCTTCCATCAGTGTGAAGATTCATCCAAATACACTTTTTGAAAGAAAAGCCTGACTGAAAAATGCTGAAAAAACCTGCAGTTTATAGTGTCAGTCAATGAGTAGACACTTCTGTTTGAAAAATTTTCATAGAATCATTTAGTTTGGAAAAGACCCATAAGATCATCAAGTCCAACCGTCACCTAACACTACCAAGTCCACCACTAAACATCCACACCTTTCATAAATACCTCCAGGAAATGGCAACTCCACCACTTCCCTGGGCAGCCTGTCCCAGTGCCTAACCATCCCTTCTGTGAAGAAATTCTTTCTGACATCTAATCTAAACCTCCCCTCGTACAACCTGAGGCTGTTTTCCCCGTGTTTTAAATTTGTTCAGCATACCCTGTTCCCCCACAGATGTAAGTGCCACTTTACACGTCATCTCCACAACAACAGTCATATAAAGGACCACTGCATTCACAGCTGCAGTTGAATCTGTGCTTTGAAAACATAAAGCATCATAAATCGTGGATACTGAAAATATAGTCCACACTCTCTTTTTGAGGCAGATTTTGTTAAAAATGCGGTACATTTGATTCACACAGACCAACTTCTCCATAGCTGGAGATCCTTTCCTACTCCTTACCATCTGATCGAACACTGGGAATAGTACACAGGGCTGAACACATAATCAGTTTTCTGCTATCCATAAAAAGGGGATGTGAGATATTCTAGTTTACACCAGAGTCCTGCTAATCTGAGTTCCATCGGATATGCCAAGGAATTCAAAACAGAGATGCTGATCAGAGCCAGATGGGGGTCCCCTGAGGCTGCACTAATTGTGCTGTTGCTGATGGTGCACAACTCAGGAGCCATTCGTGCTCCTGTTCCTTGATCCTCAGCTATCCAGTTCTGAAAGTTTTTAGTACCATTACATAAACACAATGTCTGATAAAGCCCTGTGCTGAGCTCAGCTAACAAAACCCCTAGCACACCAGGCTCCATGACACAGCTATACCTGAATCAGTCTGCAGAGAGCCAGATCTGATCAATCAACGCTTGCCTTGCAATCCTATTCTAGAAAATCCCACTGGCTAGGGAAACTGCTTGGTAGGGCAAGCTTTCCTCACAACCTACCAACTGGCCATGCTACATATAACTAGGAGTTACTGTAATGCATCCTGACAAAGGCATCAAAATATTCTGACTATGAAAGGCTCCAAATATTCCATTAATGATGTAGATATTTAAAAGAAGAAAAGTTTTTAATACCATTCTACCTGAATAGTACTGATTAACGTGATTACTGTCTGCAACTTTAAAGTCTCCAAAAGCTTTAAAGAATAGACTGTAAAAGAACGGCAGGTACCATGCCAACTGCCTCTCCTGTCACAATGTGCTTCAGACTCTGATAGCTACTCAGATCAGGACTGCAAAAACGGATCTCTCCCCCTTTTTTTTTGTGAGTTAAAAAAGACAAAACAAACAAACAAACCCAAACAATTTCCTGCATTCTTGATCATTTGAAATGGAACAGAGAAAGCATTTAGGTATGAAGTGTGTTGCCTACTTGCCTGTCACCTCTTCCTTTTGTTATGTTCACCAGTTTTTCTATTCCTCCAGTATCAGCAAGGGCTTTGGCATTTTCCATGTTTTTACTAGTGACCTCATGCAAAGCACAGCAGATTGCTGCTACAGTCTCGTCAGACAATATGCTTGGACCATTGCCTCCTGGAAGTCGATTCACCAGATCTCGCATAGCATATTTACCTATAAAAACCCATCAGTAGAATCAAGAAAATACATTTAGGTACTTAAGAGTTGAAATTCTAGTATTTGTTAATAAATTGCATCTGAAAGCAATAAAATGGAACAGGATCAAAAACAGAGAAAAGTTCCAAGAATTTGCACTTTACATAGTCAAGTGAGACTAAAGATCAATTTTTGAAATTTTTTCCCCTTCTGGCTTAATAAGATGAGAAGCAAGCTGCATTTTTATTAAAACAGGAGCGTTTGGAAACGGTGATTATTTGGAGAAAGCAGAATCAATGAAAGAAAACATTACACTATTTTGTATGATTCAAGGAGTGGTGTTTATGCCTAAGCCTCATTTATGGGAGGGTTAACAAAATCCTTACAGCAATTGGAAGCTTTTCTTTCAGACATTCTGTTCACCTTATTTGTTACCTCCAAGAGATCAGATCTCAGCTCTTTCAATTTCAATTACTGACTGATGCACAGGAATAATAACACTGCAAACAAAGGAAATTAACTAAAGCTAAGGTAAATACTTTTCTTATTTAGGCTATGCTGTTAATTAAGTGATTATTAATTCAATAAATGATTTTATTGAAGATATGTATTTGTACATAACGGTGTTCAATGGCTAAGCTTTACTCAAAGCCATTAGCTATCTATTTGCATAACATGCCTAAGGCAAAAAAATCCCCAAAGAAATTAACAAATTCTGCAAACAAAAGCAATTCCATTTCAAACATATTGGAATACTAGCACCAACTATGTTGTATACAGTAGTATTCTGTCACCGCCAATCTTTTGGCAAGCTCACAAACACACATTTGCATATACCAATTTATATTGTTACTTCTTGCAGTACCCACTTTTTTAAGTAACATTTTTTTCCCAGAGTTTAGACCACGTAAACCCATTAGTCCTGCACTTACCAATGGTGATAAAGTTGCAAAAAATAGGGGACCAGCGTGGGGTAACTTATGATTCATGTCTCAAAATATTTTACATGTGGAAAGCCATTAATTATTTGATAAGTAAAGCTTTGACAGGGAGAGAAAACAAGTGAAGGAGAAAACAGGTGGCTCCTGAACTGAAAAGTTCTGCCAGAAGGGGAA
Organism: Oxyura jamaicensis; assembly: GCF_011077185.1. Lineage (NCBI taxonomy): Eukaryota > Metazoa > Chordata > Aves > Anseriformes > Anatidae > Oxyura > Oxyura jamaicensis. Next base: position 39,348,991 of record NC_048899.1, on the reverse strand, counting down.
GAAAGTCCTGAAAAAAGTATATCACCTGAGTATTACCTCTATATGGCCAATGCAACAAGAGATCCGATTTTTTTTCACCATTTTTTTTTTTAATAGATATAATACCTACTCTGCAAGAAAACATTTCCTGAACATCCCAGATGGCAAAGCTCCAGAAATGTATAAATGCAGCTGAAAAAGTCTTACTATCTTTTTGAGAGTAACTCTCTCTTGTCTGTATAAATAGCTCTTATGTACTTACCCTGGTAGCCTAAAACATAGAAAATTCTTCTGTAACAAAAATCAAACATCTTTATACCTTGACACGTGTTAGTAGGGTTAACTTAGGGTATAGCAGTCTGAAGCTGAGAGTGAGGCATGTTCAACACTTGCCACAATAGAAAGATTCCTGACCAAGGTTTGCCTTTTTTTTTTTTTTCTTAAATGCTAGATGAGAAAGGCATCGATGAGTGCTTAAAGTATTAAATATTAAAGCTGACAAATAGGTAATTAAGTTTTTCTAGGAAGCACCCTTGCTGATTACTTAATTTGGCATAGACACATATACTGCTCTGTATCTGTGATTTGGTAGAAATACTTCACTAGGAAAGGAATTTTTCTCCCTCTCTCCCTATCCAATACTGTTAAATGAAGTATTTACTGATGTAACGACAGCAGGGCTGTCCTATTCTCTTAGAATATGTAAGGGACCTTGAAGCCCTCTGAGAAAGTTACTATTTAGATCCAAGGAAGTACAATTGTGTTTCCAGTCATACTTTGTACTGCCAGTTTTCTGTCCAGTTCAGTTTGGCTGAGGTGACTTCAATCTGTCGTAAAGAGATCGCCATGCAAGATGTCTAAAGACGAACTGAAATGACAATGCTACTCTGAAAAGCTACTGTTGTCAAAAAGATTTATTCCTGTGAGACAAGTAACACGATGTAGTATGCTATTTCTATTGGTAGAACCTCATCCTAATTTTCAATAAAGGTCTGTCGTATTGGTAACTGTGCTTTATTCAGCACAGTTCTGTACTTACCAATAAGTTCCTTATTACGAACATCTAATGCCATGTTCCTTAAGGCAGTTGCCACAGATGAAACAACTCTATCATTATCCATTCTCAGCAGTTCCACAAGGATTGGCAGACCTTTTTCTTTTCTGACAGCAGCTCGAATGTATGCTGCAAACTGTAATCAAACTCCAGTTACTCCCATATCTAGTAGAACATTCTAATTGAAATGATCTCTTATTAAATTGTAATTCTTAAGTACTTTTGGGAAAATCTTCCAATGAAAAACAATGGAAAGATATGTTAAGTGCATATCTTTTTACTATTAAAAAGTGTTGATTCTCTGCTATTTTTTCACTCATTCCTGGTGGGGAGCAATGTTTAAAGAAAGGGATCTAACAGACAAAGTAACTTAATGGATGACATTATTAAAGAGGGAACGGTATTTTTTTTTTTTTTTTAGGACCAACTTTAAAACAGGCATAAAATGGAAAAGCCTTAGCTGTTTATCTACAGCAAAGAAAGCAATTAACATTTTTTAAATCTCTGTGACAAATACAATATGTTACAACAGCACTACATGAGAACACTATTAATGTTTTGTATGTGAAGGTCATAAGCGAGAATGTATGGAAAAAAAAAACAGAAAAAAATTATTTATGCTCAGAACCAATTAATACAGAGTACCATAGTCCTGATCTTGTGAAGTGTTATTACTGTATAGTATACATATTTATTTGGCACTGGTCTTATTTTGACAGTACTTTCCTACCAGAACTCACAGCAGTAAGATTTTTTTTGGCTCTGACAAGAACCAGAATAAAGATTCTTCTGTTTATTTAAAATAAGTGGTACCAATTTCAAGGCCAGTTTCCAGATTGCTCTTCCTGCCTACCATCTTTGACGTTGCTTTTCACTATGGAAATTACACCTCCATAGCACACAAGCACTAATGACACACACTAGACAGAAACACTGATATGCATGTACTAGGAAATTACCTCGTTCTCCCTAAACCCATTCAATACCTTATTGAAACAGAACACTGAAAATTTAACTATAGGAAGAAGAGTAGGAATTCAGATACCTTCCAATTGCCTGCAGAAAGATTCTGGAGAGATCCTGCAGAGCCCTCAAGAGTAGCTGGATTGGAGCTTTCTGCTAGAAGTGTTAGGTATGGTTTTACCACAGATGGGTGCCATAGCATTTCTACCCCTTTAGGAGACTTGGAAAATCCTGGTATAGGGCCAACTCCATCCCACTGAGAAGTGAACAGAAATTTGTAAGTACAAGAACCCTCTATATTTTCATTCAACTTGTGGTAGTTTCTCTTCAAGCTATGTACTTTCCCCCAGCATTAGCTAAGTAGGTGATATATTTGTAATACAAATAAAAGGGCATACTTGATCCTCCTGTGAAGTTTTTTTTTTCTTCTTCTTTTTTTTCCCCCAGCAACTTGGCTCTGAATCTTTGCTAGGTGATTCTTTTCCTAACAAGTCATCCAATTCATTGATACCTAGCAGACGTGCCTGAGGTACCTCCAGTTCCAAACGGTAAGAAAGGTTTCTCAGGGTACACACACAGTTTTCCACTGTCTGAAACCAAACCATAAAGATGTTAAGTAACCTGTTGCTTTCTGATATAGTGATAAAGCAAACTAAATTAAGTACAGGTGAAAAGGCATTTGAAACACAAGCACCAAATTCTAATTCTGGAACTTGGGCATTGCTACATCTGCTTCTTTGGGAAAACTGCAATCTATCTCCTGATATTCTCAAAAATGAAAACTGTAACAGTCATCTCTACAATGGTGGCTTATTTTAACTATCCTGAAAATAAAAAGCACAAGAGCTTATTATTAAAGAATGAATATGTCAACACTGACAAAAACGAGAAGTACAGAACAAATTAAACCGCATTATACAACAAAATTTGATTGTGCATCATTAAATTAGGGTTGAGAGAGAAGACTAGCTGTATGAAACACATCACAGTGAGGAATTACAGTACTAAAACCTCAAAAGATCAACTCAGACATATGGTTCAGCACTAAAAATCACTTAGATGAAACGTGCACACACCTTGCTGTCATAGTCTGATGTGTTCACACATGTGTGGATCACATACAACAGTGAATCAACCAGCCCTTCGCATGACCTCATCTGTTTCCGGGCTTCTTCACCTGCAGAACTTAGATTCCTAAAGGGTTGAAATGACAAATGAACACAGTATATTCACAGATAGACATACATGCAATAATTTTACCAGATACTTTGCAGGAAGCTTGCATTGTTTTTTTGTTTGTATCAACATAAAATAATAATAATAAATGTTTGTTTGCTTTTTACTTCTCTAGTTGGTGCAGCAACCCACCCCACCTGAATGTTTATAAAAGATGAAAATGATTCAAACCTGTAATTTCAAGACAGAATTGACTCATTGACAAAACAAGCCATGAGTAGAAACCCTTCCTCACAGACTTTTCCATTCCAAGTCCTCTCTGTCATACTAACACAAACTTGTGACTTGTATGCTGTGGTATAGGTGGTTGAGCTTGTCTTTGTTAAAAATTCCCTTTGCTACTACTTCTTAAAATGGGAGCCATTCACTGATCTGCTGTTCCACGGTGAAGAGTCATTTAACATTTGTAATACTGATACATAGTCAGATGCATAAAGTAGAGCATAGGGAAGGAAAAGAATGCACTGTGCTTTAGAATAAGTAGCAAAATGGTATGTAGACAATTATTTGCCTGCAAAGCAACCACATTGCAAAAACTGAACTTTATGTGGTGATTAGATGCACACTGAAACTGGTACTACTGCTAAAAAAAAGTCACTGTGCCTGTCTGTAGAGGTGTGTATTCTCCAGACATTGTGCTGGTATTGTATTCCCTAGACATCATACCATCACTGTATGTTCAAAAGCAGTGTGAAACTTGTGGCCTTGAAAAATAACCCAACAAATAAAAAGTAGCTTATAAAAATATTCAGGAGTATAGAATGGTTACCAGCAAATAAAAACTATTTAAGTGCTTCTATTTAAACACAATGGCCTTAATGTGCTGTTTAATAGAAGACAGTTTGAAATGTAATATATTGAAACGATAAGCAAACCTACAAACAGAAACAGCTCATATACTACCCTTGGTCTTTGAATTCCCTTTTCAGATGTTTTAGTATCATACTTTGTTATTCTTATTGCTGTTTAAGAAATCCACAAAGGGATTAGTCAAACATTTATTTACTTGCACATATACATGTACTATTTTTAGATGTATACAGTATTAAAGAATCACCAGATTCATGCTGTTTTTCCTGAGTAAAATTTGTGAGGCGTACACACAATGCAAAAATTGCAGTAACGGGGAAAAAGTGCAATGATTATTTGCAATGTATACAGAAAACAGCCAAAAATTTGACTACTAGCCATTATAATTAACATCTTTCAGTGACTATCTTTGTACTTTTCATATTCTTCTAACAGAGAAAAATAAAAATATAACAGCTGCCTGAATGATAGAACTAAATGGAATTTATAGAATGCAACAGATATTTTAAATTTTAAGACAAAATAGAAAATGACCTGTTGGATAACACAATTGCTCCGTAAAAAGAGCAATACTCTTCTATAACATCTAATTACCTCAGGCATCCTGTAGTATTGCGTAGAACTAGGGAAGTCTGAAATTTAATTTTATGATCATCATCAAATGAAGAACTGTTCCATCCAGAATGTGGCACTATCACCGTGTTTGTTAGTGTTGACAAAGCATCTCTAATGATTGTCATCTTTACTGCATCACATGAAGACAAGTTCCAGAGAACCCCTTAAGAAAAGATTTCCATTGTTGTCAAGTTAGAAAGACTTGGTAAACATATATAAAGCAACATTAACAATTTAAAACACTTTGCTTTTAACAGGAGAAAGATTATTTGCCTATGTATTTAGTCTGCAATGCAATTTTAATGTTATTCTAACAGTAACAGTCAATAAGTGGTCAGCAAAGCTGCCGTTAAAAGATTCACTTCACAGACTGAAATAAAATTTCCTCATATTCGGGTTATTATGTATTCAGCAACCTTTATTCCGGTTGTCTGACAAGCGTGTAAACTCTTCAATGAAAGAGTTGGAATGTGAGATGCTAATCAGAATAACCCTAATAGACCAGCAGCTGGGTCTCCCACTATACTGAGAAGGAAAACATGCATATTAATGAGTAAATACTCTCATTTTTCTTAAGGAAAAATACCCAACAGAAACATACACTGATTGACAGGAGATGTTCCCTTCTTCCTTCCTTAGGTACAGCTCATTCTGGTACCTGACAGGAGAGAGTACATCCTCAATGCACTACAGAAATCTAGAGGAGTATTTCCTACAAGCACACAAACTCATTTCACTTGCAGAACACCTTACCATTTTCCTGAAACATATGTGCCTTGAGCTTATCTCTTTCTAATGCTAGTATATTTCTTAGTTATCTAAAGAGGAGTTCTATACTGACTATCTGCAATGGGAAGAGAAATTTGTCTTTCTGTAGTTGGCCAGGCAAAATGCCAAATCAGTACAAGTTTGTGTAAAAAAGGCATGAACATCTGATTTCCAAAAGGTGAGTCTTCAATAAGCCTTTAAGAATGAGGTTTGGGAGGGAGAAGAAACAGATTATCCTCATTTATAAGAAACTGGGAGATTGAAGTTAAAAAGGAATATAGGAGAGATTTGGCAATATTCTTAGAGTGTTTAAGACTGAAATCTTTTCATATTCCTATGCAGAAGTAACGACTAAGAGAAAGGTCATAGGTATACAAGAGCAAAAATCACAGAATCACAGAATTTTCTAGGTTGGAAGAGACCTCAAGATCATCAAGTCCAACCTCTGACCTAACACTAACAGTCCCCACTAAACCATATCCCTAAGCTCTACATCTAAACGTCTTTTAAAGACCTCCAGGGATGGTGACTCCACCACTTCCCTGGGCAGCCCGTTCCAGTGTCTAACAACCCTTTCGGTAAAGAAGTTCTTCCTAACATCCAAGCTAAAACTCCCCTGGCGCAACTTAAGCCCATTCCCCCTCGTCCTGTCACCAGGCACGTGGGAGAACAGACCAACCCCCACCTCGCTACAGCCTCCCTTGAGGTACCTGTAGAGAGTGATAAGGTCACCCCTGAGCCTCCTCTTCTCCAGGCTGAAGAAGCCCAGCTCCCTCAGCCGCTCCTCGTAAGACTTGTTCTCCAGGCCTCTCACCAGCTTCGTAGCCCTTCTTTGGACTCGCTCGAGCACCTCCATGTCCTTCTTGTAGCGAGGGGCCCAAAACTGAACACAGTACTCAAGGTGCGGCCTCACCAGAGCGGAATACAGGGGGACGATCACCTCCCTGGCCCTGCTGGCCACACTGTTTCTTATACAGGCCAGGATGCTGTTGGCCTTCTTGGCCACCTGAGCACACTGCTGGCTCATATTCAGCCGACTATCAACCATCACTCCCAGGTCCTTCTCTGCCTGGCAGCTCTCCAACCACTCATCTCCCAGCCTGTAGCTCTGCTTGGGGTTATTGCGCCCCAGGTGCAGGACCCGGCACTTGGCCTTGTTGAACTTCATGCAGTTGACCTCGGCCCATCGGTCCAGCCTCTCCAGATCCTCCTGCAGAGCCTTCCTACCCTCGAGCAGATCGACACACGTACTTAACTTGGTATCATCTGCAAACTTACTGAGGGTGCACTCAATGCCCTCATCCAGATCATCAATGAAGATATTGAAGAGGACCGGCCCCAGCACCGAGCCCTGGGGAACGCCACTAGTGACCGGCCTCCAACTGGATTTGACTCCATTTACCACGACTCTTTGGGCCCGGCTATCCAGCCAGTTTCTAACCCAACGAAGCGTGTGCCAGTCCAAGCCAAGAACAGCCAGTTTCTTGAGGAGAATGCTGTGGGAAACGGTGTCAAAAGCCTTGCTGAAGTCAAGGTAGACCACATCCACAGCCTTTCGCTCATCCACCCAGCGCGTCACTTTGTCATAGAAGGAGATCAGGTTCGTCAAGCAGGACCTGCCCTTCATAAACCCATGCTGACTGGGCTTGATCGCCTGCTTTCCCTGCAAGTGCTGCGTGATGACTCTCGAGATAATCTGCTCCATGAGCTTCCCTGGCACTGAGGTCAAACTGACAGGCCTGTAGTTTCCCGGGTCAGTCCTCCGGCCCTTCTTGTAGATGGGCGTCACATTCGCTAGCTGCCAGTCAGCTGGGACCTCCCCCGATAGCCAGGACTGTTGATAAATGATGGTAAGGGGCTTGTCCAGCACCTCTGCCAGTTCTTTCAGTACCCTTGGGTGGATCCCATCCAGCCCCATCGACTTGTGCACATCCAAGTGCCGTACCAGGTCACCAACCATTTCTTCATGGATAGTGAGGGCCACATCTCTCTCCCCATCCCCTTCCACCAGTTCAGGGTACTGGGTATCCAGAGAACAATCGGAATTGCCGTTAAAGACTGAGGCGAAGAAGGCATTAAGCACCTCCACCTTTTCCTCATCTCTTGTAACTAAGTTTCCCCCCGCATCCAGTAAAGGATGGAGATTCTCCTTAGTCCTCCTTTTCATGTTGATGTATTTATAAAAACATTTTTTGTTATCTTTAACAGCAGTAGCCAGATGAGCTTTGGCTTTTCTAATTTTGTCCCTGCACAGCCTCGCGATATCCTTATAGTCCTCCCTAGTGGCCTGCCCACTTTTCCAAAGATTATAAACCCTCTTTTTTCTTCTAAGATCAAGCCACAATTCTCTGTTCAGCCAGGCTGGTCTTCTTCCCCACCAGCTCGTCTTTGGGCACGTGGGGACAGACCGTTCCTGCGCCATTAAGATTTCCCTCTTGAAGGGGCGCCCAGCCTTCCTGGACTCCTCTGCCCTTCAGAACCGCCTCCCAAGGGACTCTACCAACCAGTGTCCTCAGCAGCACAAAGTCAGCCCTCCGAAAGTCCAATACAGTGGTTTTACTGGTCCCCTTCCTGGCCTTGCCAAGAATAGAGAACTCCACCATTTCATGGTCACTCTGCCCAAGACAGCTCCCGACAATCACATCCTCCACTAGTCCTTCTCTGTTTGTGAAGAGAAGGTCTAGCGGGGCGCCACCCCTGGTAGGCTCACTAACCAGCTGTGTCAGGAAGCTATCTTCCACGCTCTCCAGAAACCTCCTAGACTGCTTCCTCTGGGCTGTGTTGTGCTTCCAGGATATGTCAGGGAAGTTGAAGTCCCCCACAAGAACCAGCACTGACGATTTCGCAACTTCTGCCAGCTGCCTGTAGAACTCCTCATCCGTCTCCTCGTCCTGGTTCGGCGGTCTGTAACAGACCCCGACCAGGACGCTAGCCTTGTTGGCCCCGCCGATCCTAACCCAAAGGGACTCGACTTTGTCATGCCCAGCCTCGAGTTCTACAACATCAAAAGACTCTCTAATATAGAGAGCCACTCCACCACCCCTTCTGTGCTGTCTGTCCCTTCTGAAGAGTTTATAGCCAGTCATTGCAGCACTCCAGATGAAGTGAGAAGAAACCAAATCTATGGACATCATGGCTGAAAGCTCATTACTTTCTTGCAAACATAAGATCTTGTGGAAAAAAATTCTCAGAAAATGATAGAGAAGGTAGAATGGCAGATGGGTGGTTGCCAGTAAAGTTTCAAGACAAGGTCCCAAGTGTGTGACATGACATTATTCTATATTAGGTGGAACCTGGAAAGATAGTATCCAGAAAGGATTGCAAGATGAACAGTGGAAGGAGGAAAATGGTTTTGCTGACTTGCAATTAATTACTGCTTTCTTGCATTGTATGTCTGGGCTATTAGATACTTAACGTGGAGCCGAACTTCCAAAGCCTAATATAAAAATCCTACAGAAATTTTCTTCTTGGTAACTATAGCAAGAGGTCTCAAGTGTAACACATTCAACTAACCAAATGAATTGAATACTGTAAATCTTTATCCCTCAGGCGGAATTCTATAGTTTCCTACCTTTTTACACAGTCTTCTTATAAGACATTCAGATACAAAAGTATTAGATCTGACATGCATATACATTTCTGATAATTCATTGCCATCATGAAACACAACTTAAAATTCATCTAAATTCTCCCCAGGTACGGGTGGTATCTTTCATGATAAACTCTCAGTATTTTCCTCACATGCAATATTCTTCTAATTGTAAAGTAGCATAGCTGCGTACACTCAGCAGAAACATTAAATAGCATTTTCTCAATAGCCCACTAAAATTGCTAGTATAAACCATATGCTAATTTTCAGTTTGACTAGACCTCGAACACTTAGTTTCCCCTGAAATAAATTATGGGGGGACAAAATAGTAAAAATTATAAAAGTTTACAAAAATAAAAGTCTGCAAAACAGAAAAAGCTTTAAATACAGCCACACAAAAGAAATAAAAGTATTTATGTAAAACAGCCTGCCTTTTTCTCTTCAGAAAAACACGTAAGGGGGGTGGATATATTAATGAGGAGATTTATGACTGTCTTTCGGTATCTAGTTGTGACATAGACAGTCAAAATACGTAATTCCTAAATATCTATCTTTGTGGTTTAGTCAACATACAAAGATAACTTGAATGTTTGAAGAATATGGAAGCTAACTTTGCTGTTCCTGCATAATGCAACTTTCTTCAACAACTCAACCTATGTAGGAGACAGACTTTTTGGCAGTTAGGCTAAGACTGGTTCTTGTGAGAGTTTATTCATACAAAGCATCTTCAACAACCTCCCAGCTGCCTTTTCTAAAACCAAGACATATTTATTTGACTGCTGTTGCTTCAATGGAAAGCAGAATGTGCCTTTGAAATGGGTCTGTTGTGATCAGCTCCCCTAGGAGCTAGAATTTGTTGTGTGGTATTTTATGAAAGGTTCTTTTTTTGTAGTAATTTTGTTGTGTCTTTTGAGTGACCGTCATTGGCGTTTGTACTGCATCACATTTGCACACTCAAAATAGACTTAGGTTATTTAAGTTTACTTCAGTTATTACTTATCCTTCAGTTTCAACTTCACATAAAGCAAGCTATTTCTATACACATCAAATTTCATTTCATAAAACCGTGACTGTATATCCTCCCTAAAGAACTTAATTGATAACTAACAGTGAGCAACCTAAATACTTCACTGGCTTATAGCTTTAAGTTTTTGAGGCCATACTTCATGCAGTTCTTGATTCAAACTAGAAATTAAATCTCAGATAAACCCCTCACTAGCCCCAGTTTTGGTTTCCTCCAAACATTTGCTCTTAAAGGAAATTATTTAAGATAAAATGTTTATTTTGAGTCTCAGGCTATTAGTTACATAACACATACGGGAAAACATCATACTTGATTTTATGTGACCGAGCTTTGAAAATATTAATCATAGAATGGCCTGGGTTGAAAAGGTCCTTAATGATCATCTAGTTTCAACCCCCCCTTGGGCAGGGTTGCCAACCACTAGAGCAGACTGCCCAGAGTCGCATCAAGCCTGGCCTTGAATGCCTCCACGGATGGGGCATCCACAACCTCCCTGTGCAACCTGTTTCTGTGCCTCACCACCCTCTGAGTGAAAGACTTCCTCCTTGTCCTATCACTACCAACAGATGTAAACAGGCATTCTCCCTCCTGTTTATATGCTCAAGTACTGGAAGGCCGCAATGAGGTCTCCCCGGAGCCTTCTCTTCTCCAAGCTAAACAAGCCCAGTTCCCTCAACCTTTCTGCACAGGAGAGGTGCTCCAGCCCTCTGATCATCTTAGTAGCCCTCCTCAAGGGCCACTAAGTGTCCTTGCTTACTAGTCATTACTTAGTTACAAGGAAGTACTTTTTAACAATTATTATTACTTAAGTAATTATTACTATTACTTACAAGTCATTACTTACTTGCAAGAAACAAGGATTACAAGTCATCCTTACTGTATGGTTATTCAAATAAGATGTAAATCTCTCAGCCTTGCCAAGTGTAAGGCACTTGCCTTACTTACTGGCTAACATATAGATTGTGAAAAAGCTGGAACAGCTGAGTACTGTTTGAAATACCAAGGTAACAGAAGATGATACACTACGTATCCAGGCATCATTGGACCAGTGCAGTCAGCTGCACCAGACTTGTAAAGGACACAGCATATCCACCCTGCCTTGCCTTCAGAAGAACAGTACAACTCAGATGCTTGCTAAGAAATTGAAAGGGAATTGCCAACATCATCTTTTCTTCATGTGTACTCACTGGCACAGACTGAAAAGACTAAGTAAAGGACCTTCCTAAACTCTATCAATCCAAGCAGACTGTCAGACTTTGGCATATATTAACTTTTCCATAAGAATTATCCTGGAATTGATCAAAGAGCAAATCACTAGAGCATCACTGAGTAACTAAGTTAAAACTTGCCCAGAAGCTAACTTAAGGAGGTAGATTGATCAGATGATTAATAATTTATTATCCCTATGTTCATTATCTGAAGGCAAGAGCTCTCATTAGGACATTCCGTTTGATAATTTGGAAGCAGTTTTCAGCTATTTATTTTACAAACTAAAAACGTGTCTTACATAGCCTTTTAGTCTTCATTTTAATAACGAGAACAGTTTGATTATAGAATGTTTGTTTTTAAGAGATTTGGGACCAAACTTAGGTCTTATTAGAAATAAACCCTGAAGGGAAAGGCAGTTATAATTTGGGAAGTTTCCATTCAAACACAAGAAAGATGGTGGGGAGCTGGTACAATGCTGTATTAAGGCAAGGTATAAGATACTTCTAGTGTTACAGTAAAATTCTGTATGTCATTTAAATAAAATGTCTTTTTATTTGTCATTTTTGTGAAGGTACGTGGAAAAATATTTAACTGTTTTGATTGATTTTTCAACAGCTATGAGCTGCAAGTTTCATTATTCTGGAACACTGGTGAACATTCCATTCACAAATGATCCTGTGTAGCAAAAGGAGTGCTAAGTCTACTTACCTACCTAAACGGATCTCTACTGTCCCTAGCATCTCTGGGGTTGGAAGGAGAGGGACTGTTGCCGCTACTCATGTTACACTTTAGTTTGTAATTCAACTGATTGCTTCAGCAGGCCTCGTGTTTCTTGCTTAGTCTGTGAACATACTACAAAACAGAAGAAAAATCACAAGCCACTATTTCTGCTTGACATTCTCTTGATGTGAGGAAAACCTGAGAAAACTGGGCTGAAGTTCAAGAGATCAGCACTACTAAGCATTGGGTAATTCTTAATGGAGGAAGGAAATCAGCAGTAACAGTACCAGGAAAAAAAAATCAGAAAGCTTTGCAGGAGAGTTTAAAATGCCATATGAAAAAGCTTCTGTAGTTCTAATGAAATGTGGGGCTTTTTGTTTTCCCTTTTCGAAAAGGGATTGTCTGCTCTATTTTTGCAGCCTGTAATTTGGATCCTTGAAGCTCTCAGTGATGACTGTGCTAAATTTACATTTCTTGAACATCATCCAAAACAATCCTACTCAGGAAATGAAAATATGTAGTCTGATAAAGTTGAGAACCTTATCTACATGAAAATCAAATCCTGTTGCATGTAGACAGATCACAGAAATACTGAAAAAAAATCCAAAATTTTAATGAATTTCCACAAGATACTTTCAACTGGGGAGAAATTATTTTTGAAGAACTGTTCTTTCAACACACCAAATATTAACAGTGTGTCTCTATATGCTGCTTGCTGCACATAATACTCTTGGGTGGAATGCATGCAAGCAAAGTATGTGTAGGAAGATGGACCTGTGATTAGCAGAAGACTACAAAACTGGGCTCAAGAGAGTATTACTGAAACTCATGACCTAGCAACAGCTGTGAAATGGCTCAGTTAGTGCTATAATGTATGGGAGAGAGCGTACTAATTTAGACCTTCAAGGGTCAAGATTTGGCCTATGATCCGTTGTAGTAACAGACGGAAAAAGAACAGATTACCTTCTGTAATCTGAGTTTGGAAAGGTTGCATGCCCAAAGCATCTTCGTAAAGTTCTTCGTAAATATTAGCAATCCATTAATTTCTGTTTCAATGCAAATTAAATCAACGCTAACATTCACTTTTCCACTACGCTGACATAAAAGAAGTGTATCTTATGTTATTGTTAAAAGATATGCCTCTATGTCATACACCTTTCAAGAAAATTATATAGACAATTATTCCTGATACCTTGAGTATACCTTCAGAAAAAATAAAATAAAAAGAATCATTACTTTAGTCAATTTGATGTTCTCAATTGCAATTAGGAATCCTGGCACAAGAGGTTATGTGACTACCAAGTATAAATTGATGGAAGCTCCCAGAGATTCAATATATACTTATCAGTAATGAATCTAAGCAATCTCAGATGTGAAATTAATGCTACTGTTACATCACACATCAAGTAAGACTGAAATTGTGACTCAAAATATCCTGATATGAAAAAAGAAACATTTTTCTATCTGAACTTTACAAATACAACAATGCAAGCACTAGAAGTAGCGTACATATTGGATCATCCAGGAGGGACACATTCCAGCATTCAAGCCGATGGCCATCTATATAATTAAAATAAATCATATTTGAAACACCACTCTCAGATTAATACATGCAGTAATCTATCTCCTGCACTAGGGTATGGAAAAAGACTGGCATTGCAACAGCACAAGTGTAGGGCTTTTTCATTTGCTTTCTCTACAAATGACTGTTAGCTGAAAGCATTCCCTTGGATGACATGGTAGCAATGCTTCTTAGGCTAAGAGAACTCTATACATTGGAAATATCTCCTACCATCCCGTTGCCTTTTGTATTTCCTTCTAAGGGAAAAATATTGAAACAATTGTATATGGACAGTTCTGATGTACAAAATCATAGAATCATAGAATGGTTTGTGTTAGAGGGGACCTTAAAGATAATTTAATTCGAACCCCAATCTTTTGATATTTATTCACAATCCTTCTGGACTTGGACCTGTGGCAGTATTTTCAGATGACAAACCTGTCTTTTGCAATAGACAGCAATGAAGTTTCCAGCATAACTAAGCCCAACTTTCTCTCTGATTCAGTGTCTATAGGTCACAGGTTCAGTGTTGAATTGGTTATATTACTGATGTCACTTCAGCAACTGTAATAGGATTTTAAAATAATTGCTCTGTCCAGAAAATTCCCTATGCAGTAGCTCTTCAAGGCTTATTTTGTTACCTAATTCAGAGAATAAGTGAAAGGCGTGTGTAAAGCTGCTATTTCATTAGGACTAAAGGACATCAATGCATAATGATGCCTGTGTCTCTAGTCTAGCATTAGCTGTTTAAAGTCAAGCTTGAGTCATGGTTAAGAAAAAAAATTGCAGAAGAAATTTCTGAATTGGATACAGAAAACTGGTTTGGTCATTCCTATTTGAACAGCTTTGGCTTCTGAGGTGTTGGGTGGGGGGGCAACCTCAACTATCTGCGGGACCCTGGAAATACCAGAGGCAAAGACTTTTGTTTTGACTCTGCAACCAGCCACATCTTTTTCATGTTTTATTATGATTTTGAATCTTGGTGTTTTAATCCAAACTTTTAAGACCCCAGAAGGAGTTTACTGCTATGAATTCCACTGCAGCTGCTCACACCAGGTAGCATTAACCAAACAGGTAACGGAGTTCTTCAGCAACTGCCCTGGCTTCAAGGTCCACTGCTGAACATGAATGATCATATTCTTCTACCTCTGCAGTTTTTACACAGTTGATCACCAAGTACTTTGGGTGGTATACAGAATAGAACAGAGGTAAATATTACAGTAACATGGAAGCTGTGAAAGTCAACAATATCCATTTCACAGAGTGCTTAGTTTGCAAACTTGTGTGGGACTTGCAGCTATTTCTGTACCTGCTGGAAAGTTACCTCAGGCTGCCTGGACTGCAGAACCTGAGGTCCCTTTTCCAAAGATATGCAAGCTACAATGCACAGTTGTCAACTATTGCAGGAATGCAATCTCTCAGAAAGATGACACTGAATACAAAAGACCATGTTGCTGGACATAATACATCATTTCTAAACTGAACTGTCTGATGCAGCACTAATTTGATGAAATATACACCATGAAGAATTGCCAGAACCATCAACAACCACCTCTTTCCCCTTTACAGGCCATACAGACAGACCTTTACCATACAGCTAAGCTAGTGATCAACTGCTGCTGGAATTCATACTCATTCTTCCTTACTTCCAGCTATGAAATCCTACTGCTTCCCCAAGGTCAGTGCTGGTGCTTGCTTGACCTTCCAGGGTGAAAGCCTGACAGAAAACTAGCCACTGCGAAGAGTGGATCAGAAGTCTTTGGGGAGGGAATGGTTTACAACACATCTCTGCTGGTGAAGATCTGATGAAAATAAAAAAACTACCACTAAGATAGGCATTTGACTCACTTTCTTTGGAAAACTTGCACTAAAGGAGAGCACCAATGTTTCTCAGATTTTAACAAATTGAAGGTCTGCGTCCTAGGGTCTCTTGATTGCAGACTCTGTTATGAGAAACTGCACCTGGGTCCAAGGCATGCATATTTTGATTTTCTATCTCTTACACAGTTTTCTGCTGTTAACTTTTGCAAGACATGAGTTCCTGAAAGTCACAGATTAATTTCAGGCTGTACTGGCCTACTGCAAAATAAAAACATACCCAGACAGAATAAATCAGTGCACATCCTTCATGTCACTTGCTAGGGAATGGAGCTCTTGCGCACAATCAAGAAGGCCCCAACAATACTGCTGCTGCCTACTGCTGAAGTTGTGCTGGAACAAGAGAAATAGTAGCCTTGAGAAAGAGCTGGTGCTGAATATCTAATGAAATATGATGCAATTAGCAAAAACGAGTTGTTTCCCTTCTAAGGGATCACTGACAGCAGAGCACAGGTGAACAAGGCTCCCATGCTCCAGCATCAATGGAAACTGCACGCAAATAGAGCAAGCTCAGTGAAGAGTTAATCTGATCCAAAGAATTTCAAAGTCCAACTTAAAAAAAAAGTATTTTTAAAAGTACTATTTCATTTTTGTGACTATGAAAAGTGATTTTGCATATTTCATTTTCAAAATAATCTATAGCCATGAAAAGATAACTAGCTTTCCTCTTAAAATTCTTGTGTTTTTGCAATTATACTTTCTATATTTTTCATATGTTTTTCTATTCAGCTTCCACTTCTTTCACTCTATGTATAATTTCAATCTTGTCATTTCAGTTACTGTTAATTACAGGCCCTGGTATTCCTACTGTTTACTAACTCCTCAAAACATGCTTATACACTTACCATCTCCCCCCTCCCTTACCCCTCTTTCTCAGCTTTTCAAAATTCAGATAGTTAGTCTTCAGCATACGTTCCCAAATAATTTTAGGTTAAAACTTTATTTTGTCAAACAATTTCTCAGAAATCTTATATAAATGTATTCATGTGAAAAATATCTATATAGATTGCAAGAAATTTGTCATTCTAATTTCACTTATCTGCAATAAATTTTCATCAATCTAACTTCACATTGAACTAAACTGGATGGATTTCACATGCAATGACACCAGATTCTTCTGTTATGTTTAAAAGACAATGGTTGTCTACTAATTGGTACTTGTAATAATGAAGATACAATTAATTTGCTATGAAAGAAAGACCACCTTCAGGCTGCATATGAATGATTTGGATACAGAGACCTTTTGCTACTTGATAGCTTCGCTAAGCAAGAAAACAACTTGGACAAGTTCCCAGAATAAGATCTTTCTTACTTTTAACTTGAACACTCTTGTGCAGCTTTGCTTAGTATCTAAGTAAGTAGTTAAGCACAGTAGCTTAGCAAAATCAAATGAGGGATCATTCAAGTCATTTATTATTTCTGTACTTTTTGCCTGCACTTAGTGCCAAGCAGGTTCATGGGATATAATCTAAATTTGCTACCTCACAATCAAGAGATGAGGGTGTACACACAGTCACTTGCATGACTCTACTAACAACCTGGACACTGAAAGGCTTCCATAATTTACATATTTCCACTTGTCTGTCTGCACTTTAAGTGTACACAAACAGTTTGGGTTCATCTTTTGAATTCTACAAGATCTCATTTAAAATTGTTCCCACCATCTGATTTTAAAAAAGCCTATAATAAAATTAAGGTTAGGAGTAAATAAAGAAATATTGATTCAAAACACAGCTATGTACTTGGGGGAATCATACTGGGGCAAATTTACCCTAAGTGTAACTTTGGTGCAGTAACCTTGGGATTCGCTTCTCCCAGTAAACTTATACTTCTGTGCTATGATTTTAACTGTCAGTAACCAAATAAGTGGTTTCGTATTGACAAAGTACTAATGCACAAATAAAAATCCAGACAATAGGCACAATTCCAGTCACTTACCAATTATTTCAAACTCTCACCCACTTCAGAAACATAGTCTGTATTACAGTTCTGCACTGGTCTATATTAAAAACTTACCTGTTACAAGCTCTTTTATTTCTGCATCAACAGATTTTCTTAGCAGTCGTAAAAGTGCAGGTATCCCACCGACATTCTTCATTGCTATTTTGTTTTCATCAGTAGACTTTCCATAAACAAGATTTCTCAGTGCACCACAAGCATTCTTCTGAACTTCCAGGACTCTGTGATCCAAGAGATCAACCAGGTGCTTGATTCCTCCTAGCCTACATACCTAAAAAATGGAACGATAGAAACATAAGCACCCATTGATTTCATGCATTTCACTCTATGGATTTAAAAGAGTTTTATTTTTATAAGAACTGTATATTCTATTCTACATCAAAATGAAATATTACTGTTAAATCTTAATAACTTCACTGTAATACTGTAATGAAAATTTGTGAATCACTCACATCCTTGTAGAAAAAGTTGTCAGACATTTTCAATCACTTGTTATGTTCAGAGGATTGTTACTGTTAAATTTCTGTTTCCAGTAATTGAGTTTTTAAAGTAATTTCCTATAACTCAAAATATTGTTTTAGGGGAATAGCATGTATGAAGAGTTGCAAAGATTTAAATGCCAATTCTTACACTTAAGTCACACAATAAATAAATTCAGTTTAAAATTAGCATATGTGAAGTCCTATGGGCATACCTTAAGTTCTTTGTAGAAGTCTACTCTACAGTAGAAAAAACACTCTTAAAACAAACACAAATATTTATATTGTTTGCTTTAAACAGCTTAATTGTATTTATTCTTTGTTTTAAAAATAAATTCTAACAGTCTTTTGAGATCTTTTTTCTATGTAGTGTTTTTCTTTGTTCATAATCACTTCCAGAAGTGATAAAAGATTGAAATATTCTAGAATTCTGTAACATTTACTAAATTAAAAAGCTTTTTAAAAAAGATAGCTAAGTAGCACTACTTTTAAGATTAACATTATTTTAAAAATCAGCATCAAAGGGTACTAAAATATTTTAACTGTTCTAAAAATATGAGATATTTTACAATTATCTGAGCTATTGGATTGATTTATTATAACCTGGCATTATTTTTGCACAGCACAGTAACTTTTATGCTATGCTATCCACAGAATACACCTAATGATGTTGGCACACAGTCTCATAATAAAACACATACCTGCAGCAGGTAAACTGCTGCTGCCTTAGAAGGAAGTCACAGGCAGAAAAGAAATAGGCCATCATGCCTAACACTTTGCTAATTCAGGATGTGGTTCTGGGCTGAACACTTACAAGAGATGTAAAACAACAGTCCTGGGGATTCTCTAGATCAGTATAAAAGTGCTTTTAAAATGCTCATTTTCTGTTCTAACCTGTTACTAATTAGTTTGCCAAGCCACAAGGCCATTTGAAATATATTAATGTGTACAAGCTTTCAAGGATTTTTGGCTTTAAAAGTTCAGTCTTACTGGCCATAACACAAGGCAAATAAAGTAACACTCAGTGAAAAGAGATTTAGCCAAATCCTGCTAAATTGATGCTATGAAAAATAGCACCTTCTCTCTGTTACATTCTTAGAAAATGGCATTGGATATCAAAATGCTTAATATCTTTATCTACACTCCTAAAAGCAAACATATTGAAGAGGCTTAAAACAAAACAACAACAAACAAACCAATAACTGAAATGCAAGGTCTGTGACCAACAGTGTATGTGGTTTTTACCTATCAAATCATGTAGGTAGAATAAAAGAAAGAATATGAAAGACTGGTAACTCGTAAATTTTTTAGATCTCTGTTCAAAAAAAGAGTATTTTTCAAAGTGCAACATGTATATACACACCTATGTATCCACTGCACACATTAAAAAACCCAGACATACAAATCTTGGCATTCATCAGTCATGCCAAGCCGCTATCGTAACCTGTACTGAAGGGCATACGGTGGGCTTAACGCTTGAAGTTATTCATCTGGTAAGACTTCTGTAGGTAGGAAGTCTGCAGTACCATGAACGTTATCTTACAGTCTATTTATCTGATACAGACTACATGCAGGATACTATTGTTACAGTATTTTTACAGTGTCATTCCCTTTTAAGGTAAATAATTCCTATTTCTATGTTACTAAGCAACTTAAGTACGAATTAACTATAACTTTCAGTTAAATCTTTCTCATTTGCCAACAGCAGCACATCAAACATTACATTTACCCTACACGTCCATAATACAGATACAGGTTATGAATGACAAAATAGCTGTATTATTTTTCCAATCTGTACTCAAAATTTGATGAGATACAGTTTTTATGTACATAATCCAGAAATAAAGCTGTAGCTGGAAATCCATTCTTAAGATTTTTATTTTACTGAGTCATTAACTATCTTGAAATGTGGCAGCTGTTGCTTGTTTAAACAGGCATTTCCATTTATAAATTAAAAACCCAAACAAACAACAAAAAAAGAACTCACAAAAAAGGTACATTTACGAACTAACAAACCAGTACTGAATATATCCATGGAAAAACAAATTCAGACAGGTATACATTACATGGAAGTGTAATTTATTCATTCTATGTAGCTTCATAGTTAATTTAAATGGTTGTTGTTGTTGTTTTTTTTTCCCTGATAAACAGTATTTTATGCTTACCTTCAGGTTTTAGCAATGCAAGCATTTTAATTCATTTTGCCAGGCTTTTAATACTCTTAGTTGTCTAGCAAATTAATCTGGTCTTTACCACAGCAATAAATAACAAGTTTAAATAATTAACAAAAACACAAAGTTAATGCAGTCGTCAAATAAGGCTTTACTGAACTTTGCAATAAAGTAATTATGATTCTTTCCTACTGCAAATACTCTCTCCTGCTGGCCTCTGAAAGGGAACATTCTCCTCGTCCACTGCAGCTTCCCTATTGTCGCAGATACCATCATGCTTTTAAAACACGCCATCCACCATCTGAACCCAGGATGCAGCTTCTTAAGAGACTGAGAGCCAACTCATCAGAAAACCCTAATAAAAGCCTAATTTTCCCCAAAGCACACAAATATTCTTCCGTCCTATCATAGCCAGACAATTGTCCTATCATAGAATTATTTTGTCATAGAATTGTAAGAATTTCTAACAGTTGATTAATTCAAAGGAAATAACAATTTAGTGACAATAAATAAACCCTCTCTATTTGAAAAAGGGAAATTTTCTGTTTCAAAATTCCACACACTAAATGGAAGGCAGGCAACATTTACAGCTGTCGATCTAACTGATATAATACCTTGTCTTTTCTAAATCAGAAGAATGATGTTTTCTTTGGATAAGGTTTTATGAGCTTGAATATATGGTACCACACATCTATAATACCTGATATCTCAAATATTTCCAGTGCTAATGGGGACAAAAAATGGAGACACTATTTCATACATAATACACAAGTTAACATCACACTTTATGTTGAAAATTTGGCATATTGCTTTTGTTTTGTGCACTTTTGAAAAGAAATGTTAAAGCAGACACTTCATATTTTTTCATAATTCAATTTCATAACAAAATCGATTTTTCATAATGCAAAATGAGAAGAAAAAGTGAAGAAACACAAGATCTCATAGAGATGAAGATACAAAGGTAAATAATAACCCACAAATTCCGAAATGCGCAGTCCTATCTCTTACAAATAGTAAGACTACCTATAAATCTGCCTACAGCTGCTGATCATTGTGATCTTCACCAGAAGATCAAAACCACCATCTTTTAATCTACCCTTTAGTAACAGTGAGTAATGCTAAGTTAGCTTCTTGTAAAAGTTGCACCAATATTTTATTAACATAAATAATATTTATAATTAAAATAGATAACACCCACATATGATATGAATGAAAAAGCAAACTCCTTCAGATAAATAGCTCATAGCTGCTCTGCAAAAAGAGCAGCTCTTGAAATGCAAATAGTTTCTGCAAATTTCAACAATAAGCTGAATTTTCACTCAGGTGTGTCCTTCTTTCACACCACGTCGACATAAATACTATCCTCTGCATATTTCTAGGGTTGGATTTCTTTTCTTTACTTGACAGTTCACTCATTCTCTGTGATGCCTTTAGTTATCTTGATCAAAAACAGTGGAAAGCCTTCAAGACTTCTTTTTCTTCAATATCCGGTCATCAACAGGTTACATGAACACAGGCTTCAAGAAATGTACTATGCACTTCTGCGAGACTATAAAACTTGAATGTTAAATAATTTCACATAAAACTTCCATCACACACAGGGAAGGTGTGTGTGTAGGTGTGTGTGTGTAATTATACACATCTATGAACTTCAATATGAACATACATCTAGTATAAACAGAAACACAAAAAATCCAGAATATCATGGTATGATGAAAAGACAAAAACAGAGTTGCTCTTTTAGCTTATAGTTTCCCCAGAAACAGAAACACACCAGTACAGTACCTCTGTTTTTACTTTGTTATCTCCGAAGCACAGGTGCTGAAGGTAGGCGGCTGCATTTGCCTGAACCGATGGGAACTGGTGTTGAAGCATGTGAATGACTTCAGGCAGTTCTGGATCTCGCCAAGCAAACTCCCTTCATTAGGTGAACACATTCAAGGGAAGACATTTGTTGTAAATGTATGCTTATTTACTAAGTGGAATTACTAGAGCATCATAAGTGTTTTACAATTTGTTTTTGTTCTGGAGTATTGGGGACAGGAAGAAAAACATGTATATTGGAATAGCTATGTCAGATCAACTTTTAATCTTCTTATTGGAAAAGGACACTTTATATTCTATGTTCTTCAATTTGTTTGTTGACAACACAAATACACACACCGAAATTATACTAACTCAAACACTGCAACCTATATGAATCTCCCAAAACTTAAATATATAGTGCAACAGATACACATTTAACAATGGTGCTAAAGGGCATTTCTTCCACGCAGCATTTTTTCCCTGAATGTTCAATGATCTTCCTAGTCTCAAGCCAATTATACTTGAACGAAAGCTGTGCAGTGTCAAAAATTCATCGGGTACAAAAAACTTGAAAAATTTGAGTTACTTAAGGACTGTAAATTTAAAATAATTTTCGTCAAACCTCCTTCCTTAAACACTATGATTTTGTGTACTCATATTCTGGAAAAGCCATTAAACATACCCATGCCCAATTCTCAAATTTAGAAAAATAGCCATTAATGTTTGTTGTGCCATTTTCTTTTTGTAAAGGAAGGTTAAAAAAAAAAATTACTAGTATTTAAGTTTTGCTGTTCTCGAAAACCTAAGCAAATGAAATAACTGATGTTCTAAAAGGGTATTCAGATAGCTATTCAAAGGCTAAAGTTAGCCTGGCATGTTAGGTCTCCCCAGAATTCAATCACCAGTAAAGTTCAGTTAGGGGTTTCCTTTGAACTGCTCAAAAACTTACAGGTTTATTTCTCCCTACTAATGATAGAATAGAATAATTCAGTTGAAAGGGACCTATAAAGACCATCCAGTCTATCTGCCTGACATCTTCAGGGTTAGCAAAAATAAAAGCACGTTACTGAAGGCACCATCTAAATGCCTCTTGAACACTGGCAGGCATGGGGCATCAACCATCAAACACCAGGAAGCCTGTTCCCTCTCAGTAATGACTGGAAGACCTTAGGGAAAACTGCCTTTCTCAAAAAAAACAGTAGCTTTCTGAATGCTCTCTGACTCCTATTATAGAGCAATGCTTTCTAAAGCCTGGTCTCAGGATATAACACAGTAACTTAACTTCTGCAATGGTATGACATGCAAATTAGAGACTGAAACAGATTAAAATGTAAGGTACATCTATTCCACTGTAAAATCAAAAGATAAAGTGTATTAATAGTAAAAACTGAGTCAGAATTTCTTAAAAGTTCCTTGTTTTGAATAGGAACCATCTCTATTGTAAAGTCACTTTTAGAGTAGCTTTTTGTAAGCCATGCCACTTCTGTAAGCCATGCCACTTCATGCAGCAGCATGCAGCTAGCAGATGTAACTTAGAGGTAAGATCATAGAATGGCTCAGATTGGAAGGGACCTTAAAGATCACCTACTTCGAATCCCTCTACCATGGGCAGGGATGACACCCACTAGATCAGGTTGCCCAGGGCCTCCATCTGGTCTTGAACACCTCCAGGTACCTCTCTGGGCAACTTGTGCCAGTGCCTCACTACCCTCTGAGTGAAGAATTTCCTCCTAACCTTTAATCTAAATTTCCCCTCTTTTAGTTTAAAACCATTCTTCCTTGTTCTGTCATTATCTGATTAACAGTCATTCTCCATCTTTTTTATAAGTCCCCGTTAAGTACTGAAAGGCTGCAATTAGGTCACCCCAGAGCCTTCTCTTCTCCAGGCTGAACAGCCCCAGCTCTCTCAGCTTTTCTTCAAACTGAAGGAGATTGAAGGAAAGGGCCAAACTAGAAAAAAAAATGAACTACGTTATAAGCTTTCTGTAACCCACGAAGACAAAAGATTTCAGTGCAAGATTCTAGTCTGACTATAGCTATTAGCTATCTCTTTGCAAAGTTGATCTGTTGTCCTAATGTTTCTGTCTGAAAGACTCCTGAGAGATCACTGTAGTTCATATCCATGTATGAGATGTTCTGTGTTCAGTTGTTTCTAAACCACCAGAATGCATAATGTACTTTCAGGACTAGGGAGGGTATAGTAGCTGCCTCAATGAACTGGCAATCTGAGGACAGACTGGAATTTCTAGCAATCCCTTACCCATACTGAAGACAAACATAATACCATAAATCCCTCCAGGTTTGCATGGACTAGGTTTTGATATTCCCATGTTAAAATACACGATTTCAATGAATGGAGTGTCTAATGAACTGTAATGATAATATTACATTTGTCACATGCCCATGCTGTGTACATACATTTACAATTTCAAACCAGTAACTCCATTAAAAATATGAGCGTGTACTTGCTTTGCAAAGCGGTACATTTATATAATGTTTTTAAACTTACATTAGTTTGAAATGTAAGCAGGCTGCTCTCGAAAAATTCATTTAAATAAATTAGGTACTTACTTTCTAATTTTCACAACCTGGCATTTTCCCATTCCCACAAAAAGAAAGCTTATTACAATATTACAAGTGGCTCTGTACAGTTACTGAAAATATTTGGAATAATGCAGTCAATTCTCATCAAATTTGTAAGTACTTTTTATAAGAACTCCTAAATGAAAATAAACATGGAAGAAAACTGCACAAAAGTCACTCTTCTTGCTGTAACAAAGTAGAATGATTTATTACTTTGGCTATAGAACAAAATTTTTATAGCTAAATAAGTAATGACCATTTAAACAATGTAAAACTGAAATATGGACAACAGAGGTGCCATATTTACTTAAGGAATGTATTAAACATCTTATTATGGCAAATACGTATGATTCTTGAAGGCACAAATGAACTTGCCTGGGGTCTTTCTGAATGCTGTCTATGGATGGAGATCGTGTGGTCCCATCATCAGCGGGCGTTGCATGCTGCAGCCTGTTATAACTGGACTCTGACAGTCGATACTGCATTGACCTGTAGGGTTCCGCATAGGTAGCTGTTGTGTTCAGAGCATAATTATTTCTTTGGTATGTGAGTGTGCTACGCTGACTGGATGATCTTTGCAGATTTCCAACTCCTAGTATAAAATCAGTATTAAAACAAACTAGGTAACAAATGTCTGTTGAAGAGAAGAGACAACATGTTTTTAAAAGTGCAAGCAAAAAAATCAGTCTAAAAAAGGTGTACAATGCTCAGTGTTAAAAGCTGCCGCCAGATATAAGGGAATAATTACTCAGTGTCCCAGGGAAGACAGAGAGGCTGGTTGCAGAAATAAAGGTTTGGTGAAATCAGGCTTATGCTCCAGCTTGCCTGAGTACTCAAAGAAAGAAATGCATCTTGTGCCATTAAGGAGAAATTAGGAGGCAAAATGTTTTCAAGGTGCATAATAAAATTTAATTACCAACAGTAACTTCAACTTGTCAACAGAACTAAAAATAAAAAGGAAAAACAATTAAACAAAAAAAATATATAGTTTGTATTTTATCTTACTTTTCCCAACTATATGTACATTTTCCCTGAAAAAAGCTAGTAAGCGATGATTTCAAAGTATTAAGATGATGGTTTCAAAAACAGGAACGTGTAGCTTCCTGACTTAACACAGCTGTTGTGGTAGCTTCTGTTCTTCCAAAGTAACTGACATTAGGTAGACAAGTAAACAGAGAATTCAAGTTTCTAGTTATATTCCCTTATTGGCACAGATTGACAAACGTAATTTTTCTACTGTAGGTTGTAAAGATAAAGTAGGATAATTGCAAAAGCTGTTTATCATCTTCGTAGACCTCCATTGGATGCTTTCTGATAGTTTTATGTCTTTCTTACATTGTGGCACCCAAAACAGCACACAGCACTCAAGGTGAGGCCACAAAAACGCAGAGCTGAGCGAAAAAATCACTTCCCTCAACTGGCTATGAATGCTGTGCTTGATGCACCCCACTTCTCTAAATATTTCCAGAGAGCTGCTTAGTTTAATCACTCTATTATTTCCAGAATTTTTAGAAATTACTCCAGTATACAAATCATTAACCAACGATTTATCTTTACAGAAAATCAGTTCTAATACTAATCTAATGCCTATACACTTCATAATATATCAGTAGGAATTCTACCAAATGTTACAGAAATAGTTCAGTTTCACTTATATTTTCAAATGCAGTATTTTAACATTATCATCTGCTAAGAAGTAGGGCAAAAACAGTATTTTTACTGCGAAAGAGGCAGTAGGTAGTTCGGGTGTGCAAGCTATCATGCTGTACTGATGAATTAAGTAACAAAGCATGATCTCAACTGGTAAGAGAACTGATGCATAGAGAATGCAAGAGGAATCAAAACCAGTTTGTCATGAAATACGCTTTGCTTGGATGTACCTGCGTGCATGATAACAAACAAAATCTTTTGAACCTGACCTTATACTGACACGTACCCCAAGTATTTCTTGAAAACATAACAAAAGCTTTCTAATTCCTACTGGTTATTTTAAGTCCTTCAAATTTAATTTCTATCTCTATTGATTTATAGTGTATAGTTTCTCATTTTCAATTGGAACTATGTATCTCCTATATGCCACAGGTCCCAGAGAAGCTCCACTGAGAAATGAAGCATGACTTTGGTACACAGCCCATGGAAGAGCGTTCTAAGCCCTTTACCTACCTGACCCTGTCCGATATA
The DNA here is from genome assembly GCF_011077185.1 of Oxyura jamaicensis. NCBI lineage: Eukaryota > Metazoa > Chordata > Aves > Anseriformes > Anatidae > Oxyura > Oxyura jamaicensis. The sequence continues at coordinate 39,322,406 of NC_048899.1, read as the reverse complement.
ATGCTGACTGGGATCCCTGGTGGAGCTCAATTGTTCCATGATTTGGACTACGGTATACAGGACTGTAGTAAGTTCTGCCTTCATATATAGGGGTGATGTGCAAATCAGGAGATAAAGCTGATCGTAATTCTTGTCCTAGTTGACTGTGTTGACTAGCATATGAACTCCTCAGGCCTGAAACCAAGAAGAGGTAGATATGTACATGGCCCATACCATTAACGATAATAAACCAGCAATGTTTGTATCTTTCTTATTTTAGCCAAGAAAAAGCACATAATAGTTACAGTTACAAAGCTTTCTTCCTTAAACTTCTTTCCATGATTAAATGATCCATATTGAAAGGTTCACTAACAAAGCTGCATTCCCTTGATAAAAAGTTTTCTACATAATATGACAACTAAGTTTTACAACTCATTCTTTTTGGTAGTGTTTATGGTTAAAAGTCTAAAACAGTAAAAGCTAAGTCAGCACATGCAGTTCACCGAATTAGCACTGACAAGGTAAATTGTGAATCTGACAGAAATCCAGTTGTGAAAGTGGGTACAAGTGGGGTCATAATCTTGAAAATGAAATAATATATAGCAGTAAGAACAAAAGTACTCTTGGTAGTGGCAGCAGAGATTTAAGCAGGTGGAGAAATCTTTTTTTTTTAAAAAAAGTTTAAATAGATCATGATATGTATCATCTACGTATATTTTTACATACACACAGACAGTTCTGCAGCAACTATATGAAACTTTTTTTCACCTTGTTTTTTAGCTGTCCATCTTGAGTTCCGTTTGTTTTACCTCTGCTACATTTAACTTAATTTCCTCAGCAGTGGACTTCCTGCTACAGCTTTTGCAGTGCTAGATCCATCCTCTCCTCCAGCTTATGTAGCAGGGAAGAGTTTTGGATAAACTAAAGCCTGCTACAGTAATAACCTTTCCCCTTGATCCCAGTTTCCTCTCAGAAAAGTGTTTAAGTATAAATTTAAGATTTCAGATGTTGTCTTAAACTGTTCCCCTAAAGAAACACTAAAAGGAATTTATATCAGGAAAAAAAAAAGTTTTTTATAACAATAAGGGATGCTTACTTGGTTTGTAACATACAGCACACTAAAGTCATACCACCACAACTTTCCTGTAGCAAATGGCTACAAAAATAAGATGCTCTCTAAACTTGACTACAACAGTTACTAATTACTTTCCTAATACTAAAGATACATTAAACTTAAAACATCTGTTTCTGAATCACTGATTTACCCCAGTAACTTTTTTTTTTCCTAAACTATATCAGTTCACTTGTTTAGACAAAATGATATTCTCAAATGCTGGTATTTGTACAGTACCTTAAAAATATTTTAAGAGTACAGGTTTGCTGTTACATCACAAATTATGCAGTCCACTGGACTACACCAGTATTAACTACTAAATTGCCTTTCATGTCAAACTGATTTTTTCCCTTTACTAAACTGGTAGATTATTAAGCCTTGCAAATGAAAGTTGGGGAGAATACACTTTATTCCCTTTGCTGGGAAATAAGAATATTTTGGGTTTGCGTGAAGTATGATAGTTTAGAAGAAAAAACAGACCTTTCAGTCTCTGCTCAATAAAACATGCAGTCCTAGCTGCAAGATCAACTTTGTCTGTGCTTCTTTAGGTGAAGGTCAGAACAAAAACAGCAACACACACAGAGCTTAAAACATGTAGTAACTGCATCTTATTAAGAACTGCCTCTCAGGTAAATATATTCTACCTTTTAGGACTTCATTTTAAGACAATATTACAATGGTTACCCTATATTGTTACCCACAAAGTTTACATACTTTGAGATAACTTAGAATTATTAGATAAAAAGACTAAAATTTGATGGTACTAAGTTACCTATTTTAACAAACTCATAGACATAAAACTAGTCCCAGCCTAGTATCTTTTACTGTGTGTATAATCTACACATACATGTAAATATATTTTATCTTCAAACATATTGAAATGCTCCTGTTTGGAAGACTCAGAATTTCATTTCACATAGACACATAAATCTTAAAACATACAATTTAATTTAATGCATGGCTAGCAATCTAGTAATTGGAGAGAAAGGTGGTATTCACTGTGAACTTACTGTATGGATACATAGCGTTTGACATTAGTATTTACAAAATCCACCACAATTATGTTCTACTGCTACAACATTTCATCCTTAAAATTACTACCACGTTACCGGCTTTCTACAGTGTTTTAGGTTTGTAACAAGTTTTAAACTGTGTCTTTACCTTTTTACTAACCTGTAAGGCTATCTGGACGTGGAGGGACCATTCTCTCATATATATCATACTGCTGTCCAAATTGTTCAATGTCATGAATCGTTCTTTGCAGTGTTGTTCCCAAATGCTGTGGAACTGCAGTCATGCCAGAACGCTTTGGGGAAGAAGATCCCAGCTGGGTTTGTGATGGAGAAGCGACTCTGGTTTGTAGATCAGTGAGTGCAAGAGGAGAACCAACTCTCACTGATGTTTGGTATTGAGAAGTCCCGCCATTGGGATTTGCCGTCTGTCTAGATGTCATAGAACCAATCCGTCGCACTGCTACTGGGGAAGCAGGTCTCTGTGCAGCATATGGGGATGCTGCCCGCTGTACTGGCAGAGTAGTGGATGAATATGCATGAGAAGTAAGGGATCTTTGCTCAGCAACTGATGGAGAACCATACCCACTACCCAGAGATGTTCGCAGCGACCCCCTTGAAGGGGAAACACCTGTGCTGACCACATAAGAGGGAGACTGTGCTCTGGATGGGACTGAACTGACACGTCTCATGGCTCGGTTGGTAGCAATATTTACTGAAGGCTGTTGAAAAACAAAACCAAAGCATTGATCAGTTTTATCACATAATAGATAATTTTCTCCTGTAAGAAACGGAATTCAACAAGAAATATACACAATTTAACAATATATACAAGCAACTGAAGAATAGCTTTTATCCTTAAAGTAATTCCTTCAAGGTCTGAAAATAACTTTTTTTTTCTAGACAGAATTTCTTCATATATGAAAGAAATTCCTCATTCCTATTTGTTTATGTTAATATGTACTAATGCTTTCTTTCCTCACCATTCTAATAAAAGTTACTACTTTGAAAATTCAGACAGGATTAAATTTTAGTATAAGCTAATAAAGCTTATTCAATAACTGTCTTAGTATCATTCTGATTAATGAAAAAGGAGGGGGAAAAAGGCTAGAAACAGTACAAGGTACAGGAACACAAATACCATCTTTCTTCAAACACCATGTTTGCATATTGGCAAAATTTATAAGATTTTCACAAGCATCACAACTGAAATAATTATGAGTGATGCTTTGCTGATACTATACATTAGCAGTATACTCTGCAGTCTTCAGAATTTGTCTTTTTTAACCTCAGCTGCAAGCCATTTCCACTTTCTAATCACTGAAGGTGTTAAGGCAAAAAAGAGTAGGTCCAGCTATACACTTTTTGTCTTAAACTGTGTTATATACACAGGCAAAATAGACAATAATAAGGCGTAGTATTTTGAGTGTACCTGGACTGAAGTCTGTCCTTCAGCTCGTGAGCTTCTCACCAAATGGTTATTAGTGGTTCCGATAAGGGAATGCTGCTGTCTATTTTCTGATTTGTTCAAGTTTTGGCTGTTATGGAAGCTGCTTACTTCCTGGTAACCACTGTCAGAATAAGAATTCATTTGTGTTGAACTTCTCGAGTTACCTACAGACCCTGTAGAATGAAGCCAACATAAGAATAAGAGTACTGCATAACAGTAGGAAAATAAAATAGTACGGAACATTGCTATGTGTAGCATTCATAACTTATATTACATTTTAATACAGTCAATATAGAAATATATTCTAATATTTAAAATGCATACAACAGACCCTCACTTTCATGGAGAGATGTCTGTTCCGGTGAGTAAAGGTTCCCTTGTACTGGCTCTGTCGTAACGTGATAGGCATTGGTATGAACGCTCTCTGACACTGCGGGTTTGTTTACACTGGTGGTCGGAGGATCTGAAAGAATAAATTAGGATGATAAATGCACTACTTCATATGCAATTCTCCTGCAAACTCAGTAATTCTCACACACACTACCGAAGAAGTTACTTCCAATGCAATCTACTGGTAGACTGTAGGTCCCATCTACCAAACTAAATGAACTTCCATATTCATGTCTGAGAATCTTGTTTGATGAAGTTTTGATATAGCTCTACAACTCAGTGTTTAGATGTGCTTTCCAACTTATTTTAATTAAAACATAATTGGCTACCTAGTAAATATACTTTGCAGAGTAGAAACATTATGGAACAGAGAATATTTGTCACTTTTCACCTATTACCTTGAGAACTTTGTAAGTAAAAGTTTGAGTTGAATTCCATCCTTATTTTTGTATCAGCAAAAGAAGTTGCTGCAAACTTTATGAATTCTTTATTTCATGTGTTACTATCTGAATGCTTACTTTTTTAACCACTCTTACGCTAACATCAGTTCTAAGAATATTAGCTGAAATTTACAGATAGCAAAGGAAAGCCTCGTAAGAGAAAGCAAAGGAGACATCACAACAGTATTATGAAGAAAGGAAAAAGTTGTACAGTCTGGAATACTGTGGTGGTACAAATACAGACCCAGTACAAATATAAGGGCAAAGATGAGGACACCAAAGAGCAAACTGAATCAAAGTTATATTGACAGAAATATTCAATTGTTATTCAACTGTCATGTTACACTGATGAAGAAGAGATGCAGTAGGAAATATGGATTACTTCTGGAACACCAAATACGTAAATTTTTACTGAACATAAATACGTGAATGCGACTAGGTAAGAAACCAAAAATAATATGCAAAGAAGCAATGGTCTAGTAAAAACTTCTGCAAATGTTTCACGTTTCCAAAGTTGTGAGCTGCAGACCGTGAATCCTGCTAAGTGCTCTTTGAAAATTAATATAACAACATGTTACAAAACCAGGAGTGTGCAGACTTGATGCTAGTGATAGAGGAGGAAGATGGGAAAGTGGGTTGAAAAATTCCCTAAAATCGCTAATGAAAACTCTCTACCTGATATAAAATCTAGTTGCACTCATGGAAACAAAACAAAACAACACAAACAAACAAAAAAACACAGATAAGCTCTTAGAAATTCTTTATTGCGACTGTTATACAGTATGCTTCAAAATGGAATTCCAAAGTATAGACAGAGTATTCCTACCTAAGAAGCCAAAAAAGAAATACTCTGATTTTTACCAATAGCTGGTAATAATAGCCGTACACCAAATGCTGGTGTCTCAGTATTTGTGCAGTAATTGAACTTCCATACTAACAATGCTACTTGTTAGTTGGAACTGTGAAGAATGCTTGAACACTGTTCAAATATCAGATTTAAAAAATAAAATCAATGCATCTTACAAGTACAGGCAGCCAGCATACTTAATTGGGACTACCACATTCTTAGGCCAAAACCATCTAGTTTAATTTGACACTAAACCAATTAATTGCAATAGGAGTATTATGACCAAATGTAATTACAATTTAATAAGAAGTGTTATTACAGTTCATTAATTTCATCAAAAGTGTCCCTAGAAATGATATGGAGAACCAACATTGAAATAACTCTTCCCAGCTCTTGTTACAGTAACTCAGTAACAGATCGTGACGGACATCAGTGGGTATTATATGTTCTTTATACTGAAAGACTTGCAGGGACTGCAAGAAATTTAACTTTATACTTTATAATTACCTTCAACTTCAGTATTTTAATCTTCAGTCTTTTTCATTTAAGTAACACAAGGCTCTGTTGTTTTGCTTACTGGCTATTATATAAAATCAATTTCAAACTGACAAATAACCAATGTGGGGAGAAACACATAGGAAGAATAAAGTTCAATTGTTCGATGCCACACAGATGTTTCTAAGACAGAGATCTAAACCGACATGTCACTTCCATCACACATTTGCCACCAAGCAAACGCTTTCACAGTGCTAAAAAAAAAAATAGAGATTGTTTAGGCTCTCTAACAAAAGCAAGAAAGCACAATAAAATGACTTGTTTTTTTCTCTCTCTGCTACTATAAGTCATGAGGATAATGCCCCAAATAAAATAATAGCCTTTTTCTAAATGGCTGCTGATCTAATATTCTATTTATAAGCATCTGCGAAACAACATCATGTTATATTTCTGTTAAAAATTCTGTATACTTCTATTGATGCACTTTCAAGCTAAGGCCACATCACAATACCCACTGACATCTTTTGACAACTGCTGTCTCCAAGTCAGGAAAATACCCTGGTGATTTTTAAAAAGTGTTTTTGTTCATGTTTAACTTCAGTATTTTTAAGATCACAGTTGGTAAAGCATCATCTAGTCAGATACTCACTTTTGAGTTTTGTTAAAGAAATGTAAGTAAAATCTACCATCATCCTGTAATCACAACATAAATGTGAACGTTAAGTTAAATGTGTATCACTTTAAATTATGATTAAAGATATATTCTAACATGTCCACTTCTGAGCAATTACTCCAGAAAAACCTTACTTTAAATACACACGGATGTAACCTACAGCTCAATTAGTATTAATGCATATACTAGTTAAACTGAAATTTGATGTAAGTATATTCGTAACTTATAATAGCTTGACTACGAATCCTGTTCTAAAATAAGTGCATTCCTAGACTTCTTGGACCTTTTCTCTCTCAACTACTGCAATTGTGCCAAATGTTAAATGACTTCATAGCAGGGGTGTGTACAGGCGATTTTTAAGGAAAAGAAACATAGAAATGGGAGGAGAAAAAGGATAAGAAAAACGAGAACTGGATAAATGAAAGAAAGAAAATGACAAATTAATAGAACGTCAAGAAGAAAAAACAATAAATTAAGAATAAGCTACAGGAAAAACTGTGGAGGAAATAAAGAAATGGAATGCAATTGGCTTAGAAAAATCAGTAACATAGACTGAGATCTGTTAGAAGATGTCTTTACCGGTTGTGACCTGCCTCTGGAACATTAGAGAACCAAAGGAAATAATATAAGAAAAAGGACAAAAACAAGAATGAAAGAAAAATTAATAAAGAAATAGTAATTTCTCAATTACATGAAAAAACAGGCTCAATTTTTGTTTCAAAATATTTTTTAGAAGAATACCCCAAAAAGCATCATCATGATTAGCAAAATTTAAATGCCCCAGCAAATAGGCTGTTGAGAACATTAGACTTAAAAGAAAGAAAAAGAGTTAATACAACTGCCTCACTTCAACAGAGATGGTAATGTAACAGCAACTGAAACCATGCAAATACAATTACATGGGGTTTAAGAGCTTAATCTCTAAATAAAACCAAAAAACATACGGGGTAAAGGAAAGAAGATGATGTGAGAGATGGATTTATCTAAAGTAGCCATAATTATCATAATTATAAATACATTTCAGTGAACAAGCAGATCATTACGATGTGTTATTCTTACAGTCTTAGGAGGAGCGGCTGAGGGAGCTGGGCTTGTTCAGCCTGGAGAAAAGGAGGCTCAGGGGTGACCTTATCACTCTCTACAGGTACCTCAAGGGAGGCTGTAGCGAGGTGGGGGTTGGTCTGTTCTCCCACGTGCCTGGTGACAGGACGAGGGGGAATGGGCTTAAGTTGCGCCAGGGGAGTTTTAGCTTGGATGTTAGGAAGAACTTCTTTACCGAAAGGGTTGTTAGACACTGGAACGGGCTGCCCAGGGAAGTGGTGGAGTCACCATCCCTGGAGGTCTTTAAAAGACGTTTAGATGTAGAGCTTAGGGATATGGTTTAGTGGGGACTGTTAGTGTTAGGTCAGAGGTTGGACTTGATGATCTTGAGGTCTCTTCCAACCTAGAAATTCTGTGATTCTTTGTTACGCAAAATATTGGATAGTTCTTAAAGCTGCATACATACTTATATAAAGATATTAACACTGTGCAGAGCTTAGTTGATAAACTTTTAACAAGCTACCTAAAATTCTAACTGCATTTTCATTACATTCAACTCGTTTTGATTAACATGGCATTCTTTCAAGAGTATACGATTGAATTAAAAAAACACAATCTAGTGCAAAAGTAGTTGAGGGAGTTGAGATCTTATTTCTAGTTCTGCTGTGTGGTGTGGACTTCTGCATATACACTTCATCACTCTGAAGAGACTACCAACTGTTCAGAGACTGACTCTTCAATCATTAAATATTTTAACTGATGCAAGAAATTTCACTGGTTCAATGCTCTGATCTGTCAAGATCACATTGGATTATTCTAACTGATACTTCTGGCTTATAGAGTTGAATGTCACTTGAAAGATACAGTCCTATTCACTTTCATCTAATATACTCAAGAGTAGATATAGAAGTACTACAAGACTAATTTTTCTTATTTTGGAAAGAAAGTTCAGGATATCATGAGGTATAAAAAGAGAAGCAAAGTTTTTTTTTGAGAGTATTTTTATTGGAGGATCTCTCAGTTGCATAATATCTGTAAAAAGGAAAAAAAAAAGTCTTCAAGCTTAAAATGAACAGTATCTTTTCCATGATTCTCACCTGCCAAGAGGAAGACTCAAAATTAATTCTTAATTAATTGTAAATATACAAGACTTTTGTTGTTCACAAAATCCCACAAAAATTCAAAAGGCACATAAACATGTAAGGAAAGTACCTGCAACTATCTGTATTTAAGCCAAAAAAACCTTTTACAGTAACAGAGGAACACATAAGTCTGCATGTGAGGATGTATAGTAATACTACTTTAGAAAAGATAATTGAAAAAGATACATAGTGCTGCTGCTAATGTTCAGTTCACATCAAAACAAGCAATAAATGCCAAGAAAATACAGGTTTGCAAGTTTAAAGCAAAATGTACACATAAAAGATAATACCTGGTGATCTCCAAGGAAATGACTTCTCAGTAGAGCTGTAGAAAGAAAAAAAGTTATCACAAAAAAGAACCACGTATCTAGTTTGAATTTGTTCTTTATTTTTATATATTTTTAAACCAAAGCATATAAAATTGTACCAAAAAAAAAAAAAAACAGCAGACAGAGTTTCAATAGGCCCTGTAAATAATACTCTGTAGCTCTTTATACCTGACAATGTAACCTTTGCTATTGATTTTTGTTTTGTATTTATCATGGGAAATTCCCTGTAACTTACTGTATTGTAAATTATCAATGAGCTTGACCTCTCTGCAACAGGACAGGTAAGAGTATGTCTTATGATATGCACTTCTTATTTAAGGTGTGATGATATATATAAAATAGTATAAAGTAGAATTTCACAGTCATGGGCATATGATTAGCAGTAAGAGTACAACTTCAGAAAACAGGAGCATTCATGGCTCATGGTAGAGTCTAGCAAAAAACTTTGGCAATTACAATTCCAGAGCAGCAGGGCACTGCCTGCACCAGGCACCAGTCATTCAAAATGCAGAGATCTCACATGTTTGACCATCCTTCAAATACTGCTTTAGGTGAACAACACACTGTAGTAACTACCACAACACACACTGCCCTTCCAGTGCTTCAGCTGTAAAAAGTTTTCAGCGGCCTACTGACTCATCACCACTGCCCACCAGAGCTCAGGTCAGCGTGCGTGAGCACTTGCACGCGCAGTTCCCACGACTCAGCTGGCAGTCACTTACTGTGTCTCAGTCTGTGGTAGATGACTGTTCATGGGAAAACGAACAATCCTACTTCAAAGCCCAGGCAATTACTGGATAAAGATGTAAATATTCACATATGCAGCTCACTCTTCAATTTATCATCAGAGCACCTCACCAATAAACCATTTCTTTTTTAATATTTGAAAACCAGCAATCAAAATGCATAAAAAGCAAAATTCCTCAGTTCTACTGGCATTCAAAAGCTTTGACAGAACTCCAGCAATGCTTACAGTCTGCATACACAGAAAACAAACCAAAATATGAACATCACAGGTGTAACAAGAAACTTCACAATTTTCATTTATTTTCAGTGTAGACATGCAAAAATCAACCTTCTTAAATTTCTGTGGATTCAAGACAAGTGATAGCATGCTCTGCACTTTTAAATGAGCAGCTGATGCTGCCTGAGTGCCACTGCTGAAGTGCCAAAGGACAGACATAGTATTCAGCATTACAGGCCTGAAGTGATGCCTTCTGTATCTCAAGTCACTTGCTTTGTGCTCACCTACTCGCTAAGCTAAGCATCTTAAAGACTTATTAACTGATGGATTGACTGGTAATATAGTGAATCTTCAGGTCCTAGACTTTAGAGTAGGGAACTCTATAATGCTTCCTGAAGTCATTTGGTAAACTACAACTTATAAAATATCTAATATATTGAATTGTCCAAAATTTTAATAGCTTTTGATGACCTAGAAATGCTGCGGAAGACTCTACACATCAGAAAGAACAGATCGAGAATGACTGATGTGAAGACTTCCAAAATTCCTGGGCATGGAACACTTAGATATTGCGTGCCAATACTTGGCACAAAAGAATTTGTACAGAGTGAAAGTAGGAAGATGTAGGCTGCTGTTACCTCTGCTCCTATCTAAGTATAATGCAACATTATTTACAAGTTGAGTAAAAAGTAAAAGAATATACAATAAATTTTAAAAACATTTAATACATAAATCTCAGTTATCTTTCTACTTTTTTTGTTGTTTGCTTGGGTGAACAGAGTATCTAAGCAAAGCGCCATGAGAAAATAGAGAAGGCATTCCTTATTTGCGCTGGTTATTAGATAAAAAACCATAGAGAATCCATATTAATTCACAATGAACTAAAAGCATACATATAAAGGAAATAGAGAACACCACAGAAATCCAAGATCCAGTTGAACACTTAAAAACAATCATCCTCAGAGGTTGATGGAAAACTCCGAACCACTCCAGGTGGTTCCTCACTAGGGACCAACTATTAAAAATGTAGTGGTAAAACTAAACATAGACTCCTAGAGGAAAGAATTCTCAAAGAACTTAAGGAGTTTCAGTTGCTACCAGTACTACACATCATTCCCTCATTGTAAACAATTATTTTTCTGGTGCTATCTTTAGAAGGTGCAGAAGGCAATACTGAACATATTAAATATTTGAGTTTTTCAATTAGTCACTTGAAATCAATTAAAAACACACGAGCTTCCATGACAGCGGCAAGCCAAGACAACTTTTGGAAAAGACAAGCCTACATCTTTTATCTACTTCAACTGTTTGGCTAAAAACAGAACAGAAAAGAACGAAAAGCAGCAAGCCTATCTATTTACTTACATGTTTAAAAATTTCTGGCAAAGCCAATGACAAACTCATTTAGATTACTGATTAGCCATGATAAACTCAAAAAAACAACAAAACTGAAGAAAAACACCAGTAGGATTAGAAAATTGCTCATACCAAAAAACAAACAAACAAACAAACACAAACACTTATTTTTAACGTCAAAAAATATTTGTAGAGTAGTCCCAGAATTTCTTCTAGCAGCAGTGTTTAAGCACCTTTGCATAGACTACTGAAATCTGGAAATGAGATTAGTTTATTAAACACCTGAGAATAATTCACCTAGATGACTGAATGGGAAGCATTATGACAAGAAATGTAACAGTTACAGGCAAAGATGGGAATATTTGGACCAGCTCATGTATGACAGAGGTTTTATGTCCAACTTAACCACTAATGAAAGTGACTATGAACATGATTTTTGTTATATTTACATTCTCAGGACAGCCTGAAGACCTGAAAACCTAAAATCTTGGGTAGCAAGAAAGAAAACGTACAAGCAGGAGACATCAGTGGATGTGGGTAAAATAAAAAAGTAACTAGAATGTTGGCTTTGAGGAAAACATTAACAATTTTTTCTATATTGTTCATGTTGTTACACAAACTAATGGTTCTGGTCTTGTTATTCTTTCTACAAGGGATATAGCTCAAATGGAAGATAAGAAAAATGAGTTCATTTCCTGAGACAATTCTAAAGTAAGGACATTTCAGAGTATAATCAAGTTACACTGACAGAGGAAGAGACATTCAATGAGTTTTTTTTTTGTGTGTGTGTTTTTTTTTTTAAACCTACAGGAGAACAAACAAGACTTAAACAATCCATTCTTATGTTCTGAAATCGGAATCACAAAATATCATTACAGTCTGAAGAGCATTAAAAAAAAAACATACCTTATATGCAATTACTTGTAATAAAAAGAATAGAAGCTTTACAAACAGATAAAAGAGGATTTATAATGCACTGAATAAGAACGTGAAGTCTAAAACAATCATGACACGGACCAACTTCTAATAAAGGGACATTCCTTCATTCTGCAACAGAGACGGTTACTCCCTCCGAAATGTTTAACATTAGCAACCATGCGGGGAGCTGATAACTGGTTGCTTTATCTAACGTAAGTAGTTCCTAGCTAAATACTACTGATGTAATTAATCACCATTTTTTCTAGTGTTACGATAAATGCAATATTACTATATGTGCCTCAGATTTTCTTCCAACAGCTCTACAATGATCAACTAGGACATCATGATTTGAAATTATTCATTACCTAGCTAAATACTACTGGATATGTTTAATCCTGACCAAGGGGCTGGACCGACCTCTCCCATGAAAAAAGGCTGAGAGCTGAGGCTGTTCAGCCTGGAGAAGAGAAGGCTCTGGGGTGACCTCACTGCAGCTTTTCAGTGCTTAAAGGGGACTTATAAAAGATGGAAAGCAATGCTACTCAATCAGATAATGACAGGACAGGGGGGAATGGTTTTAAACTAAAAGAGGGGAGATTTAGATTAGAGGTTAGGAGGAAATTCTTCACTTAGAGGGTGTTGAGGCACTGGCACAGATTGTGGATGCCCCATCCCTGGAGGTGTTCAAGACCAGATGAGGCCCTGGGCAACCTGACCTAGTGGGAGGTGTCCCACCTATGGCAGGAGGTTGGAACTGGGTGATCTATGCAGTCCCTTCCAACCCAAGCCATGCTGTGATTCCTATGGTTCTATGATTACTGTGCACTGAAGCTCTGCAACAAAGAAAACTAAAGTATATCCTTTATTTCTTTTAAATTTAATGTAGGCCTTCCATCAATTTATTTCCAAATTCTAGTAAGTGTAAAATTAGTGTATATTATTAAATAACTGAAATTCCTATCTAACACCCCTGTGCTCATGCCCCCTCAAAGCACATACTGATTATAAAGGTAAACTTTATGGTGCTTAAAACGTGCCATGAAAGTTTGGTGACATCATGTATGCAAGCAATTTCAAATACACCTTTTGGAAAGTCTGAAACACTTGGTGTGTCATATGAACAAATGAACATGAATATGAACAAACTAGTTTCTGTAAGAATAATGAGTGAGCAGAGGTCAGTGCTGTTGAGACAAACTTGCTGCTGCATGCCCTGGAACGCCCCGAGCACGGGGGTGGTACACCATTTGGAAGTGTCTCACCCATTACTGCTCCTCAAGTGGAACAAAAGTTACCCAGCGTAACATGATGATGTGCTGACTTTCAAGCAAAACCACTTGCCCTATTTACAATCTTTATAAGCATTCTCCCACTTGTAGGAAAAAAAAATAAATATGAGCATGAAATGCAATACATGTTCATCTCGAAGAAAACGATCAGTGCTCAGAGAGTACAATATTTTACAGAATCACTTTGTAATATTTTATAGATGGCACGAAGTGCTCATAGTATTTTAACCCCTTTTTTCCAATACCAATTATCTGCTACATAAAGCAGAGAAAATAAACCACTCTAGTAGCTACAACATTAATTTCGTTTTACAAAACTCAAAAGACTTCAGGTAGGCGCATTACAACTTAAATTTGATCAATTCAGTATATTCAGTACTTGAAGTGTTAATTTTTGACCGTTTACCATAATGCCAAAAGGACCCGCTTTCTTTAAATGATCACATCTAGTGTTCCTTTTATGTCACTTTTTTGGTGCTATTATGAGTGTAATATTTTACAATTAAATTAATAAATGTGAACCTTTTGGTTCCCAAAAACATTCAGTTTTCAAGAGCTGCACACAGTAACTCATGAAAAGAATAAGATGAATTGACTTTGTGCAAGTCATTTGCCCAGCTCCCACCAGGTCAGGCAATGTGTTTTTATAAAGCACGTCTGACTGCTGACCCCTGACACGTACTGTTATCTACCTGCATCAGCATGCACTCCAACACACCTGGCAGCCCAGAACTGAATCTGACTGAGTAACACCGCAGATGGAAAGTTAGCTGCAATGCTGTCTGTATCTGTGCTTGTATGGGAGGCTGAACAGCCTGGTGGCTTCCTCATAGAAACCTGTGCATGTTATAACACAAGAAGTAAAAAATAGAACTGAAACTTTGCATTGTTTTTCCAAGCCTGCCATCTCCAATCTTATAGCGTGTAACACATGAAAAATATTTAATACTCACATGCAATGGGATGGCATGAAAGATCTTAGAAAAGCTTGAGAACAACACCCATTTATAAGTATAATTATGAGAAGAAAGCATTTTAACAGGCAATAACCTACACGTACACAAAAATAAAAACATTTTGGAATTCAGGGCAGTTGAACTAGTGCTTCCTTCTCCACCCGCATTAGAGTTCCTTCGTACATGCAGATCTGCTGCTGTCGTCAACTTTCATACTCCTTTAGAGAGCAAAACAGCCAACTACTACTCCTACGTGTTGCTTGCATTTAGAATATAGCTGTAATAAAGGCTTGCAACAGCCTAACAAATATAAAACTGCAAGTACCGTCAGTTTGTTTTGCTTTGTTCATATGTACAAAGCAGCAAAGACATTTCTTAAGTACTAGCAGTAACAGAATGAACCATTCCTCAGCAACAAGAGTCCTTCTCAGGTGAGCTCAGTAGGCTGCAGTCTCACCACCAGTGGCTAGCTACCTCCAGATGGATTTATCCAGGTGCACAATTGGAGACCATGCCTACATCTGCATAGAGTCTGCTCCATCTCGTTTGAGCATCTAGGCTCACAGCCACCAAGACTAAGAGTGGCCACAGGAACTAGCTGAGTACAAGCTGCAGATTTAACTTGGTTCAAGCCACTGATGTTGCATTTCCCCATTCTCTCACCAGCTGTTAGGAGACTTCTCTTGAGCTGGCACTTGTGCAACCGCGTGATGAGCTGGCTCAAGGGATGATTTTACTGAAGCACAGAACAGCTTAAAAGCCCAAGCTGCAACAACCCAGATGGACACATGCTGCCACGCATGTACCTGTGACTTGGGGTCAGCGTCTGTTTTGCAAGCAGCACTACCTCCAGGCCAGTGCTGCCTTGCCAGAAACCAATTTAGAAGTGGTCAGTTAAAGGCATTGCCACATCACTGAAGTCAAAAAAGCCTTCAGCTGGACTTCCGACATCAAATGCTCCCAACGTTTTAACCGCATTAAAGGAGATTAAAGCATTATCTTTGAAACAAAGCATTGTTGATTTGCTCAGGGGCAGAAAACCTGAACAAAGGGTAAAAATAAAGAAGTGTATGCATCTTATACTGCACTTCTGTCCTGCCCCCCTCCCAAATAAGGCCATATTAGAAAATTCTTGTATCTGTCTGGGAGAAACATTATCTTTCTGCCTCAATGCTTATTTTTCTGTGTGTCTTTGAGCAGGCTGTTCACCATCCCCAAAGCATTCAGTTTCCAAGCTTTACTATGCCTCAGATGCCCTCTTCATGTTTATTTAATACCTTGTCAGCCTTAGCAAGATATTTACATCACCCAGTTTGGGGAAACACACCTTTTTTTTTTTTTTTTTTTTTTTTTTTTAATACAGGTATAAGAGTTGCAGTTGCATTTGTGTCTGCCATGACACTCCTCTAAGCTACTGGTTTACTTTGATTCTTTCAACAACCCTACGTCCACTGGAAGCCATGCTTTGTGCAGAAATGGACACATCTGGTTCTAATATGGAATTTTTCTTTCAGCTTCTCACACATCTCTTAAAAAGCATGGCCACATTAAAGAATAAGCCAAAATATGAACCAAAGACACACACATCTCAAAGTTTTGAGCGAATCAAGTTGTAATACAGTGTCCCTAGGTAAAAAAATTGTGTAGTATTGCATTCTTATCATTATGAGACTAGATTCAGCTGGGATAAGAAAATATTGAAGAAAGTAGAACAGCGGTGAGAAGATAAGGGTGTCTATAAAAATTAAGATTATAATTAATTTTTATTTTAAAATAGGTTTCATTTTTCCATAGTTACTAATAAAATTTTATGGCCCTGAAAACAAGTGCTTGAAGAGTTTACCTACGGTCACAGATGTTCTCATACCAAAACATATTACAAACCAACTTATGTGCTAATGTTTTCTCCCCCTACATTTTCATCAGCTTTTTCATACAAATGTTGCTTAGCCATAAAGAGTAAATAAAAGAACAAATGACTCTGAGAAGCTATAAATTATGTTTTTCATCTTGGTAAATATTAAAAGTATAGTATCTAACTCATTGTGTAGATGCTGGTAATTGTACGTTATTTCAAAAACTACACAACTTTATTTGTGGGATAAGCTAAATTCTAGTGCTCTTTGCTCTCTACATCCCCATACAGCAAATTTAGAAAACATTTTTCCTTGTATACTGCTCAGGCAAATTCTCTGAAATTGGATATTAGGAGGTTCAAGACTGAATGAGAGGTATCTGTAGGCATAAATTATAATAATAGAGGCTTTCTACTTATTCTTCCAGAAGAACCTAATATTTTTGAGCTTTCAAAACCAAAATCTGAACTGTAACTGCAGAAATGCTTGGATCTGGAGGAAGGATGGGCAAGCAGGAAGGGTATAAAATAGTTACCTTGTCGAAGGAATATTTCTAAATATTTCAAAGTTTCTCAAACAGTTCTCATGCTAGGAACAACGTTGTCAAATGACACCTTAAGCCAAGTAATAAGATGTATTAAAACAGCTGTGTTAGCTGCTACACTGGATTTTTAAAAATTATTTATTTATTGCAAATAATCATGTCCCATTTCTTAAGGTTTTGAAGGATCAACTTTCTGTTTAATTTGTAGAAAGGTGCATCATAACCTCAGAAGGAAATGCTTCAAAATGGCACCTAAGTTTACTGCTGAAAGAATACAAGAACAACAGTAATCAAGGAAAAAAGATATATAATGCTCAGAGCACATTCTCTCTATACATGTCAACATGAAGTGTGCTGCAACCTGAAATGCAGGTATAAGTGTTTCATAAGAGAATGCACTGTTATCAGTGCTTTCAGAATCAAGACCTACCAATCACTTAACATATTTCAAATGAATAAACACCCAAATACATTTAAGAGTTTAAAAATTTGCTAAGGATTTGAAAAAAATCATACTTCTTATAAAAATATTAATGAAATCTTAATGAAATGCTCTGCTACAGTTATCATTATACATTAAATATATCAGGCATGTTTCACACTGCTTAAAATATGCTAACAGTAAAATTACAGCGAGATATTCCCTGAAAACAAACGTAATGAGGAAGTATTTCAGAAGAGCTGGATGAAACTAGGCAGCTAATTCAGGAAAAATGAAATTGTAAAGATTAGTGCATTTAACTAGCACTGTTAGTTTGATAGAAATATTTATAAGTCTACTGCATTTCTCTTTGGCTGAATCTTAAAAGCAAGCTTCAACATACTTAAGTGCAATTAAAGCTTTACACACCCTATACTGAGAATGTAATTGATGATTAAAGAGGTCTTTTAAAACTGTCTCACAACTCTTTATAGCAAATCTACATTTTTTTATACTTAAGATATTAATGGAAGGTGAAGAACTATCAGTGGAAATGTATGTATACAGGACATAAGAAGCCCTTTAACTCATGGGACATATGAAAGTAAAGTCATTAGGACTTGTACCTTGTGCTGGCGATACTTGGTGATTCTGCTCCAAGCCTACATCTTTCTAGCTGATTAGCCACAATTTGCCTTTCCACTTCCAGTTCTCTGGTAAGTCTTTGAAATTGGAGCTCCTGAAATTGCAAAATAAAAAGGAAAGCATTCTTGATGTTAAAAAATTGGTGTGGATTAATTCTGAAAAAAAAATAGGTTTCATCACAATCATGTTTCTTGTTTTGATTTCTCCTTAGTGAAATAAATTCTTAGATGAAAGGGGGAATTTAATGGTTCTTTAAATCAGTGGTTCATGCAAATTTAATCACCTGTTACAAAAAGAAAAGAGTATTTAAGCATTTGTGGATTTTACTCCTCCCAGAATTAAAATTTTTGGTATCTTCTTATGTTGTCACAATCTAACAAAATTGGTGCCTATAAAGTCGGTCCTCAATTTCATTTATAACAGAGCTGTACCATAAAATATTGCATTCTACCCTTTCCAATTGCAAAACTTCAAATCCTAAGCTATGCTACATTCTGACTTCAGTATTCAAAAACTCAGAAATTGTTATTTGAAACTGGCTGCAGACAGATGTGTTATTTCACCATTTCGTATTTCAGCTTTTGTTATATTTCTGAGTCGTAAGTACCAAACCTCAGCCTTCATAAAATCTGGAACAGCTTTCAGAACATAATACTCCCAGGAAGACACGGGAAATACATGGAGCTACACAGAATCTTTGTGTATTATGAAAATCTATATAGAAATATGTTTTATTATGAATATAATACTCTGAAACCTGTACTGTCATCAGGGGATATTTGTGAAGTTTTACTCCACAGTGAGGTTTCGTTAATGACAGAGAAGTATTCTATTAGAGCACACGTATTATTTTTCAATTTGATATTCTCCATTCCCATCATGTTAAATAAACCATTCAATATTATTTAAAATAGATGCACATCTCTATCTAATAATTCAATTTTGAAGGAAGTCAAATACAACACAAGCATTCCTTTAATTTCAAAAAGTAAATAACCAATAAGCTTTCCCCCACCCCAAATGTATCTGATGTAATTGCATTACACATTAGTTGCAAGCCTTGCCATATCACAAAAGTCACTTTCACTCACAGACTGTAGTTAATGCAAACAATTATTTCATACCTTAGGTTACATGGAACAAGGCTTAAATACTTTATTTTCCTTAACAGCTCCTGAAAGAGAACTCTACTTCTCACAGCTTGTGCAGCTGTTCAGCAAGAGCAAGCACAGCTCAGCAATGCACCCGTGGCTCCCAACGGTCTGCAAGAACCTCTCTGCACCTCTCAGCTCCAGCCGGGGGGAGAGGTCAGAGTAACTGTGATTAAATACTACTCTAAAACCAAGATTCACCTTGCAGAAGCAGGGATAAAGTTTCTTCTCTTGGCTCCTGCAATGAGATTGCCTCCAAATAGGAGGCTAATTAGCACTGATTTCATCAGGAAGCCAACTAACAAATATAACAAATATAATTTCCAAACAACAAACTGGCCACTTAAAGATGTGTCACAGAAGTTACTGCCCCTCCCCATAAGACTCAAGCGATTGTAGACACTTTCAAATACTTCTCACTGCTCAATAACCAAACTGAATACTTCCAGATATTCTAAATATTGTCCAGCAAGGCTTTTTCCCTCCACCATGATGAACTTACCCACTACTGCCATGGGACAGAGGTACAGAATGGGATCAGGTTGGAAGGGACCTTAAAGATCACCGAGTTCCAACCCCTGCCATGGGCAGGGATGCCACCCTACATCGTCCAGCCTGGCCTTGAACACCTCCAGGGACGGGGCATCCACAACCTCTCCATGCAACTTGTGCCAGTGCCTCACCACTGAGTGAAGAATTTCCTCCTGACCTCTAATCCAAATCTCCCCTCTTTTAGTTTAAAACCATTCCCCCTTGTCCTGTCATTATCTGATTGAGCAAAGAGTCATTCTCCATCTTTTTTGTAAGTCCCCTTTAAGTACTGAAAAGCCACAATGAGGTCACCCTGGAGCCTTCTCTTCTGCAGGCTGAACAGCCCCAGCTCTCAGCCTTTCTTCATAGGAGAAGTGCTTCAGCCCTCTGATCAACTTCATGGCCCATCCACATTACAAGACTGCATTTTTCTGCTATTGCTCCACTAAGAAAATAGTTTTTAAAGAATGTTACACTTGAGAACACTAAAATAGATTTGGATTTCAGAGTGCCCAAGAAACAGCAGTCCTGAAATGCAGCATACCACCATGCTGAAAGCAGAGAAGGTCTAACTGGACAGCAATGGTCGAGCTCAATTTCAGGCTTCCGTATCAATTAAAATTTTAAGATCCATCATCAATTAGAGTAAAATTTTATAACTTTAAAATGATTTCTGATTGTTTTGGGCTCAGATAACCAAAAGAACCCTAAAAACAGATAGATATCTAGCTGTCCCTAAATGCCAGCATATGATCTTTCCTCATGGCACAAAGCTTTTTCATTTTGAAATAGTTGCATATTTACAGTAAAGCACCTGAACTCACCCCTCCCAAAAAATAAATATGCAGACCATGGGGACCAGGGGAAGTAGATGTGGTTTTCAACTCTTTCCAGGCCACCCAGATCTTCAGCTGATGGAGGCAATTCGGTGCTCATTTATAGCATAAGAGAAAGAAACTCCTTCCACTAGGCTGGCATTTACTGTCAAGCTTCAACATCAGAACTGCTTAGAACAGTCAATGCTGAGACATGAAAAAGCATTTTAGGACATGTGTGCTAAACTTGGATGTTATTAAAATCCTCCTCTGAACAGAATTTGAAAGTTAACACTCCTTTTAATCCTGTGACCTGATACAAAAAGCATCATGAATGTGATAACCTTTGGACCACAGCACATCTTATGGGCCTGTATTTGGACTAGAAAATACGGGTAATATTGGAAGGTTTGTACAAAATGGAACCACATCGAACAGCACAGACCCAGCCTTCAGAGGCTGATACCAGGTCTTAGCATGAGGTAACTTCATGTTATACAAAAGAGATACACATGCATTCTGTTCTTTTGTACCGTTTGTGTTTTGGAGAAGAAAATATACATATATGTAAAGTATATTAAACAAAAAAGCAAATAAATTTATAAATGAGAATTTATTTTCCAGTGAATATAGATGAGCCACTTATCCAAAAAATGATTCACCAGCCAGACATTAACACGTTTAGTGGGGAATGCCCAGATTTTCAAAAAAAAAAAACATTCAGATGCTGAAGTTCTGTAACTTTTGAAGAAAATGTAGGCAAGGCAAGCTTTTTCCCAAGTAAAATATGATGTATTATATAGCATGTAACAAACTTAAAATAAACAGTATTGCATTCCTCACTTGCTGAGATAATATAAAAAGTGTACCCTATGGCTAAGACTCCTTCCCATTCCTTGCTGTTTAAATAGTTTTAAAAGTAATGTCACTGATTTAAACTATGAAATTGAACGCAAGGCTCAGGTTGCAGATCTGTTTTTTAATGATCTTTTAACTAGATGAATACAAACAAAACATCTGCTAGCCATTATTTGCTTCCACTCAGCCAATCTGTATTGCTTTGCCTGTACATTACAGGCAGAAGCATTAATAAAAATAACTTTAATCTAGAAAGCTTAATACATACTACACATTTGTGTAGTATACTACACTTAATACATATACACATTTATCTGAGTACTCACCCGCTTTTCTGTCTCCTACAGGCCAGAGTGCAGCGGGCCAGAAGCGGGTGGCATCCCTGCTCCTGGCATTGGGGTTGGAACTAGATAGCGGATGGACTTTAAGGTCTCTTCTAACCCAAGCCATTCTATGATTCTATGATCTACACCAGCTCATATGTATTTCTGCAGCAAAATACTTTATAAAGCAAATGTTATTACTGGGCAACTTTATACTTTGACATTTTGCATTCCAGAAGGAAAAAAAATACAGTGACTAACCAAACCAAACAGGCTGACATATTCTAGAAAGCCTTTATATAAAGTAAATCAATTAAAAAGGAATATGCACAAAGGAAATAGGACAAAGCTTCAGTTCCAACAGTTACAATGGTAGGAATCAGACACATGGGAGGGAAAATAAGTTCTGGGGCTGTCAACTGACCTTGTATCTACAGGATGGCATCTTTATAAACTAATGCATCACAGGTTTCTGTCCTAAAGGTGTTTAAGAGAAGAACGAGATAACTAAGATCAGATAAATCAGTGATCTCTTATTTCACAATGTGCTTGCTTCCTGATAACTCCTCAAAGCATACTCAAATTCTTCATCTGGAGAACAGAGCTCCACCCAGTACCAATAATAACCTGAGGTTTTTTGAGGATTTCAGGTGATTACAAAGATCAGGATTAGTGAGGTTTAACTGAAAGCACTGAGGTAGGAAAAAGTCTTTTCTTTTTCTGCTGAAAATTAGCTAACTTCACATCACATCTCAGTGAGAGTGTAACCCCTGTCTAGAAAATCATATGATTTGGTTTTGACTGGCAGAACATAGACAACTTTTCTCTTAAAAGAGCACTGTGATATAAAATTGTTACAGGAAGCTGCACAGTACCCAAATTAACAAACTGGCTAAATAAAATATGATCATAATTTAAATAAACACAACAACAACAACAGCAGCTATTTTTTCCCCATGCTGAAAAAAAAAATATCAAAAACTAGTTAAAACATAAAGAACCATATTTCTATTTTTCTTGGGTGTGGAAAACATGAATGTAACAAACTGACAACGTAGTAATAAATTTTACTCCATTAATTTATGCTATGTTTAAAAAGCAAAACTCACTAGTATTCTAAATCAGAAAAACTGTGCAAAGTAGACATGACAGAAAAATCACAAGAAATCATGTTTGGCCACTTCACCTGAGGTACTCAGCACTGTTGATTTTGTACCTACACCCTCATTTGCCCATTTACAGTATTATTCATGACCTGTTTATCTGCTGCTAAGAAAAAATATCACAGTGCGCTAACCTGCAAAGGTTTACAGAATCAAAGAACACCCTTACTTGGAAGGGACCCACAGGATTATCAAGTCCAACCCCTGACTCCATACAGTACCACCCAAAAATCAGACCATGCATCTGAGAACGCCCCTTGAACTCCAGCAGGCTCAGTGCCATGACCACGTTCCTGGGGAGCCTGTTGCAGTGTCCAACTACCTTCTTGGTGAAGAACCTTTTCCTGATATCCATCGTGAATCTCCCTTTATGATTAATTTGCCATTTTAAAATCATTCTGACACCTACGAAGACCTAATTTATTTTTGCAAGTGAAAGCAAGATTAATTTAATTTACTCTGTGAAAGTAGAAAAAAATGACTTTCATTTTTTATTTGAATAATGTTGTTATGCGTTCAGACTGATTTTTTCAGGATGATTTTAGAGGTGCCACCTTCTTTATGGCTAGAACACCTGATGTTTTAAGCCTGTCTTTTTTGTTTTAGTTTAAATCAGACAATTACAGGAAACTAAGTCCTAATCAATTTTAAGTAACTGCATTGATCACTTTCATAGTTTATAGTCCCTTAAAGAAATTTGGTACTTCCTTCATACTATTTGCATCGCTCAATAAACCAGCATTTATCCTTTGTTTCAGACCCCACAGTCAGTTTCACAAATATGGACAAACAAAATGAGCACTCAAAAACAAAACCCTTTTTTTAGAAAAGGAAAAAAAAAAGATTAAAAAAATACATCACATGCTAAGAGTAAACCTGGGAGAAGGGGGGGAGGGATACCACTTTGAATGGTCACCTACCACAAATATGTTTATCTATCACATAACATATTATTTGTTGCAGGAAGTTATTTGAATTTGTTTCTCTAGACAGCTTCTCTGAAAGGAGTGGGAGCCATCCCCCTCACACAGGATGCTCCCATACAATGCTGGCAACACAGGAAGCTGCTAGCCTAAGCAAAAAATCACAAATATTTCTTTATAGCACTGGCTTGTGACAACATGAGAGGAGTTAATTACTATGTTCGTTTTCATTTTCAGAATATCATCTATGTGGGCAGGGCATAGTAGAGTTAAACACACAGAGTACAGAATACAGTGCCATACTAACCAAAGATCTGGTATTAACCAAATCTCCTGAAACATATACACTACAATGCTTCGGACAGAGCTATTATTTTCCAAGATTACTCAATGCACAGAGGAAAAATATATAATTCTAAGTAGTTACTGCTAAACAGGTGAGTAATCACCTCACAAAACGACAATTTTGTGCTGCTCATAAGCTAAATTTCATTGCAAAACCACAGGCCATATTTCTTAACACGAAGCTATAAAAATACCAGCTTTTCATTATTTTCAGCGAGAAGCAGAGTATACATGGATCAAGAAAGAAGAAAGCAACTTGCTTTGGAAAGGCAAACATACAAGACTGCAGGCAGACAAGCTTCTGTGATTAAAAGCCCAAACTCAAACTTCAGAGCTCTGTAACAAGAGGCTCTTGGAGGCTGAAGGTTCTGGAGCAGAGAAAAACCCTGCATGGGGTGTCAGTGTTGTAGTGTATACCACAACCGACCAAACGGACCTAGAAGCTCTGAATGCCCGGCAGTAATTTTTCTGCAATGATGTTGAGACCTCATTCACGAAGATGCTTCAAGGTCTTCATTACCAGAAGACACAGATGAGGCAAGTTATACCAATCATGAAAACACACTGCTCTCTTCTTTTGAGAGCTGAGCACCTCTTATAGGCTTGTGGCTCTCTAAGAAGTGGAAAAAAAAAGTTGCCAACTACGCTTGGCAATTAAAACAAATACTTGAAAACAGTTAAGTAATGGGAACATAATTTGTACGACAGACCATAACGACTATTATTCTCTTATTGAAGTCTTTAGATAGCCTAAGAAAATTCAGAAGCAATTGTGTGCTGTCTGTCTGTGCATCCTATTATAGCACTATGTCACAGAGATCCAACGTTTTCATTTAACCAAGAACTTTTCTACCTCTGTAATATGGAGGAGAATAAGCACTCAAGATTTACAATATTGAAAAATAAAAACTTTGTTCTTCTTGCCCTATTGTAATTTGAAACCTGGCAAAATACAGGTAATTTAAAACTCTAAATACAGGGTAGAAGGGTCCAATTAATTAACTGAAGGCTTTCTAGTGACAATTGTTCAAGAATCAGCAGTGATGTCACAAGCAGCAAAAACAACTCTTGAACTCTTTTTGAATGGCATGTGCCTGTCTTGCCATACCAGGATCAGGCAGTTGGGACACCTGGGAGAGTTGATGCCATTGACACCACGGAAAGGGAAGCATCTTGCAGCAGTGTCAGCTTCTACCAGTTCTGAATGGTTGCTGAAGCAGGCTGGGGCAGAATGCAAGGCTGTGATGCAATGTAGTAGCACAGGGATATGCTAAATTGCTTAAATCGCCAAACCTCACTGTCTTTGTGAAAAATCAAGAAGTAACTGTAAGTTAACTTTGAAATGTCTTCCTAATCATAAAGATTTTTGAGCATTGAACAATTCAGCTAAGCCTCTTCCAGTAGTTTGAGTTGATAAAAATGGCTGGCAAGCATTTAAGAGGAATACTTTTACCTGTCAGCTACTGTTTCTCATTTAGCTGCAACATACAGTGCAGAGACACACAGCTCTCATTGCCTATGTAAGGATTCATTGTGCTAAGGAAACGCAGTTTTATTTGGGACATTTCTATGATAAAAAGGTGCAAAACAAGAGGAAAAAAATAATTTATACCTTCTTCACATAACAAATGCCAGCCCCTGCACTAATCCATGCACAGTCCTACATGTTTCCACTTGCTTTAATTCTGAAACAAATTAAGGAACTGACTAAAACACATCAAATATATTTTCTCAACCTGAATACTGTACTTCAGTGACCCAATATTTGAATTCTCTCTAGTCTGTTGAAAAGAAACAAAATTTTTAACTAACCATATTAGATCAACCTCAAAGTTTTCTGTAAAAATAAAGTTTACTCACGCACACAACTACTTTTTCATGGTTTCAGTATCTCACTATCTCCCAAAACAGAAGACAAAAGATAAAAAATTGGACAGGGTAAATAGAATCACGCATTACAGGTTGTGAAATCACACAGCGACAATTATTGGCTGATCATACTTACTCTGCATTCAACAGCAGTAGACCATTAAAGCCCTTAATACTTTTATGCCTGCATTGTTCACTGGTCTGGTAAAACAGTTTAGTGCTGCTCTAGCTGATGAGGAATCGAAACTTCAGCAATTAATAGAAAAGTACTCTCATACAATGACCTCAAGTGGCATTCCTCCTTTCTGTATTCACTGACTTCAGCTGAGTAGCATCCTCTTTGAAAACTGTTTGTTAAAATGATGGGTTATTTTAAATTGCTAAGTGTACTGTTTTGCCAGCTGCTGATTAGAGTTCAGTTGTTGCAGAGTAGAGCCTGGTAAGCTACCAGTCTTACAAGAGGTATAAATACTCCAGTATCTTTTGTGGATGCCCACAGTTTTAGGCAGGCTCTTCTTCAAAGGGATTTTCCCCTTAGAAGCTTAACAATACAATGCTAATAATGCAATGCAATACAATGAAGAAAAAACTGATTTCTAATTCTATTTTCTAATCTAATTGTCAAAGGAAAAACAAAGCATAAAGAATTTTGATTCTGGAAATGAGTTAGCAGCTTCATCTGAGAAAGGAATTGCTGAAATTTTGTCTTAAAATTAAAGCCTTGGGAAGCAGACTTCTCAGACTTGATTCACCAAATCTGGAAATATTTAGAAACAGAGAATATTCCAAGTTGGAAGGGACCCATAAGGATCATCAAGTCCAACTCCTGGCACCGCACAGGTCTACCCAAAAGTTCAGACCATGTGACTTAGTGCACAGTCCAAACGTTTCTTAAATTCATACAGGCTTGGTGCAGTGACTACTTCACTGGGGAGCCTGTTCCAGTGCGCAACCAGCCTCCCAGTGAAAAATCTCCTGCTGATATCTAGTCTGAACTTCCCCTGCCTCAGCTTCACCCCGTTCCCACGGGTCCTATCACTGGGGTTTATGGAGAATAAGTCACCCGCCTCTCCACAACCCCTCGCGAGGAAGTTGTAGACTGCGATGAGGTCCCCCCTCAGCCTCCTCTTCTCTAGGCTGAACAGGCCCAGTGACCTCAGCCGTTCTTCATACATCATCCCCTCCAGGCCCTTCACCATCTTCGTCGCCCTCCTCTGGACACTCTCCAACAGTTGAATGTCCTTTTTGTACTGTGGTGCCCAGAACTGCACACAGTACTCAAGGTGAGGCCGCACCAGCGCGGAGTAGAGCGGGATGATCGCTTCACTTGCCCTACTAGCAATGCCGTGCTTGATGCACCCCAGGATACGGTTGGCCCTCCTGGCTGCCAGGGCACACTGCTGGCTCATATTCCACTTGCTGTCTACCACGACCCCCAGATCCTTCTCGGCAGGGCTGCTCTCCAGCATCTTGTTGCCCAGTCTGTATGTACGGCCAGGGTTGCCTCGTCCCAGGTGCAGGACCCAGCACTTGCTTTTGTTGAACTTCATGTGGTTGGTGATCACCCAGTTCTCCAACCTGTCCAGATCTCTCTGCAAGGCCTTTCCACCCTCGTCAGAGTCTACAACTCCTCAAATTTGTAAACAAGAGACAGCAAACTTCAAAGTTCTGCAATTAAAGGGGTAAGAATGATCTATACAGTTGAAAACAACATTAAGAGTTGAAAAAAAAAAAAATCTCCCAGTCATTTAGCAAAGATTTTGTTTCCCTTATACAAAGATTGGAAAGCCATTTACTAAGAAGTACCAACCATTTAACAAAAAGTTCATCTCAGAATAGATACACATTTATCCATCTCACTCATCACTAATCCAAATCAGAATTTCAAACTAAGACTGTTCAATTGTTGTGCTGGATTACCAGAATTGCATTTATTACATCTTTTTTCAGGTATTCTGTTGAAGCCACACACACGCCTACGCGGTTGGATTATGTAGTGCTTTATATCAAAGTTATATCTGAATTGGTAGAGAGATCTCTCAAACTTAATATCAAAATACAGTAATTCGAGCAAAAAATGTTTTAAATGTGCAATAAAAAACTCTCTGATGTACAAAGAACACATTCTTTCTGCAAATTCCATATGTAAGCTGTTTTTTTGTATAGTTTTCCTTTCTTCTCCCCCACCAACCCCATAAAAAAAAATCCTCAATAGCCATCTAAATAATTTTGTACTTAACAAAGAAGGAAAAAAGTAAACTGCACATTTTCTAAGTACATGGTTCAATATCATTATGGAAAATTTAGAAGTTTTGATGAAGCGTTGAACGAAAGGGAACACTTCTAGAAAAGCACATAGGAAACCAAAAGAGATTTATGATTATTAACCCAAAAGCATATCCAATCATTCTCAGTCTATTATCACCTGTTTACAAAGGAAAAAGTGAAAAGTTGGCCATCTTTGAACTAGTTGACACTTAAAGAACAAAGAAATTGAAATAAATAAATCTACCACTGCTGCAACTGCTTCTGTCTTGGCAAACAAATCAGAAGCAGTATATTCATGTTACTTTTCAAAGCTGGAGGAATGGAAGTATCTTCCTGTGAGACCTTTTCCTCCCTCAGCCCCATCACTGAAAAGGAAAGCCAACA
Source organism: Oxyura jamaicensis (assembly GCF_011077185.1). Taxonomy (NCBI): domain Eukaryota; kingdom Metazoa; phylum Chordata; class Aves; order Anseriformes; family Anatidae; genus Oxyura; species Oxyura jamaicensis. Next base: position 39,293,917 of record NC_048899.1, on the reverse strand, counting down.
CCAAGCAGGAAATTAAATTTTCAATTGAATTGGTGAACTGGTCACCCACTTCATCTTCCCAATTCAGCAACAATTAACTCTAAATCAGTGGTGTAAGGCCCATGCTTGTGAAAGAGCAGCGATTCCCAATAATCTAGAATTTCATCTAGAGTAGTTGGCAACTAGCTGTCTTTATATTTCTCCAAAAAGTAACTGCTATGATGTTGCCCTTCCAAAACAAAACACCATTGTATACATGCAACTATTAGAAAAAAAAAGGCTAAAATAAATTTCAGCTTTAGTACAGTTCATCTTTGGATTTCCCTGCATTCAAAAAGGAAATCCAATATCAGAAATGTAACTTAAGTTGTGTTAAGAGTCAGTCCTTCCCTTGATTTTCATCCAAAAGTATGTCCACTAGTGAGGCAAACATAATAGCTTATCCCTACCCTCATTTAAGACAGCGGAGGTGGCAATGGCATAGTTTATACTAATTAGGATTTGTTTTCATGTTTAAAAACTAAGCTTTGTCAGAAGAGCACAGACAAAGCAGTAGTAATCAAATTTTCTTTGCACTTATACTGCCAATCTCAATTCACTTTTAGTGAAAATGATGCATTTGTTTCCCTAGAACATAATCATGATATTTACACAGCTCTCTGGCAATTTTGTCTCAAGGAGGGGAGTGTCCAGAGTTCAAGGGACATGCTCTATTTTGATAACAAGGTTGTCTTATACTGATTTGTGATCGCAAGAAAAGGAAACAAATGGAGAGGCTATTTAAAATGTCTTGTAAAGTTAATAGGCTTATTAATTACTGAAACTTTGTACATCACAGAATCACAGAATTGTAGGGGTTGGAAGGGACCTCAAGAGATCATCGGGTCCAACCCCCTTGCCAAAGTAGGTTCAAAATATCTGTGCCATATGATACGTCATAGATATGTCTATATCTACGCCACTATGGTAGTCATTGTTTAACAACGTCATTTGATAAATTTATGTACTTATTTCAGAACTACTGCAGTAACTTTAATGGTTTTTATTACGTTAAAATCTTGTACAGTGGAACAAGTAATTATATATATTTTTTCTCAACTTTGGTTCCACTCTAAGCGTGTCTAAAGTAACGAATTTAAGGTGTGGCAGCTCTATTGTACAAATACAGATCCACTGCAAATAAAGAGAGATTTCTGAATAAAACGAAGTTAAGCCATAGTAAACAGCATATTAGTTTCCATTCAAACTTAATAAAGTAAATAACTGCACTGGAAAATATTCTGTTCTGGGACTTGTGCCATACAGGAAGGGCGTTGAATATGTCAGTGTCTGTCCATAATTAATATCAACAGAAAGAATACCAGAAAGCTACAGTTTGGTTCTTACTACCTTCAAGTTATTATTTTCAAGAGCAAAGCATGATTTTTATCTTCCTCCCTATTCCACTCATTCTAACGTGTCTATATACTTTACAGAGCTAAGCTACAGTTTAAGTTTGTGTTTCAGCAACTATTAAAACAAAATTTTAGTTGTATTTTTTCCTTTGATCAGAATGGAGTAGGTTAATATCCATAAATTTGAAAGTCTTTTTTTGAATGAAGAGTGGAAGAGGTTTTAAGCTCCTTTTTATAATGAGGAAATATTCCATCATCCATTTTTTCCTGTAAGAACAAGATAAAATGTTTCCTGAGTAGGAAAGGGTATGTTAACGAATGCCTTTTATATATATGTATATTTATCAATCCAATGTAGATAATGCTGTCATAATTGTATGTTCGGTTTATGCAATCACTATTGCATTAAATTCCACAAGGGCATTTCTGGACAGTAATCACAGTGGTAAGATTATTGGCTGGTAAAATTATTCCTTATTTCACTAGGAATTACAGCACTGTCATTTATTACAGTGCTGCTCATCATCTGAGATACCATTCCAAGCATGTTCTTTGTCAACTGTAAAATAATATGGACTAATGTAAAATCACCACAAACGTACTTTAAGCAAATGAGTTCCAATTGACATTTGTGATAAGCTAAGGCAGTCCAAGACCAACTGCTGTTTTCAGATGATGAGGTAGCTCAAGCTCTTTATAACCAAGTTAACTGTGCTTACTCATATCTTGATAGCCTCCAGCCTTAATAACCTTAACATTGGAAGCTCAATTTTAAAATCACTGGGAAATTATTAGTCTATTACAAGCTCAAAAACTTTTGAAACTAGTATTTAGTCATGAAATTAAGATCCAAATTTCACTGTCTTGCAGTAAGTTTTCATTTTAGACTAAGGGTTCCATGGGTATGAAACTTGTTTATATTCAGACCATATGATGCAATCATGTTTTTCTCCACCCCCTTATAGAGATAATCGCTAAGATACATTTCAGAAATGTATTGCAGATTTAAAATATATTGTTACCTGGACATTGATACCTAACTCCAAACCCAAATATTAAGACCTATTCTTAAACAAAACATTAACTTACCATACAAACTCTTTATGAGCATATTTCTGTAACACTGTATACAACTTTACAGAATGGACAAAAAGGTCTGATTCTCAAAGTTGCATTTAGTTCTACGCTACTGATTTTTATATTTTGTTTGAACAACAAACCCACATCTCAAATCTGATTTACATCACAGCATACACAATACCATAATGATGCTTCTGTTTGTTGCAGTCAAGTGAACCCTTTCAGACACCTACATTTTGACATACAAAATACACTATACTAACAGTAGGAAACAAATTTCAGAAACAATGTTTCTTTCCAGCAATGCTATAAAAGACAATGATTAATTCTGAAATGCATGCTGGATTTCTGAATTGCTAAAAGCAAGGCATATACCTGTTCCTTTACAGAAGCTAAAATGGTAGTGGCAGTAGTCTCTGGTTCCATGCCTGGGACTGTAGAAGTTTCTTGTGCTGTCTGTGGCAGCCCATCTTCCACCACTGGGGTCTGCTCAGGGGCTGGCATTTTGCCTGTAATAAACAATATTTTTAAATAGTTTACATTTTCAGTCAGAGACATTTAAGTAAATGCAAATCTTCAGGATTATAAATTTTCATCTTCCTTCTAACACCTCTCCAAACTTAACCAAAATAACAGAGAACTTCATACTACACTTATCAGCCTATGTTCCTATTACTGCGCTTCACCTTCACAAACTGAAATTGGAATGTGAAGAACAGGCAGACATTACCAAGCAGCATGACGTTCGAAGATTATTTTTAAAATACTATTTTGTGGAAATTACTAAAAGTAGCAAAGTCCAAGATGCGTAAAGAATACTAAACATCAAGAAGACAGAATCACTAGAGGTTTTTGTATCATACATAGAGGAATGACATCTAACTGCATAGGGTTTTGCTCTTGGGAGCAACCCAGAGATTAATTACGGTTAATGGTAATAATGCTTCTAGGGCTCTTTTTCCAAAAAAAAAATAAATTTAAAGCAGTTATAGCCAGTGTACTGGGCTATGGATAGCACAGAATGGATAGACAGGATGAGCATTTGAGAATCCCAATCTTCATTATTGTGGAGGCAGCACACACTAACAACTCCAGTACACGTAAAAAAAATAAGTTACTATTAATATGACAGATTATGATCTATTTAATACTTTGAAAATAACACAGGCGGTATTGATGCATCTCCTGCACACATACCATACTCTAACTTCCTTCAGAAAAGAAAAAACTCACAAGATACAACATTACAGTAACAAAAAATTAGATTTTCAAAAGAAGCTCAATATTCTTAGAGAAGGCATGCAATATGAACAGTAGCTTCTTTCTCTTCATTTCACCGAGTAGCTTACTCTACGAACAGTCTACAGACTATCTTCTGGGACAGTGAAGGAAAAAATCGCACAAATACCACACTGCTGTATATCAAAGCATGCGAGCTTAGCTCCTTTTCTTTCTTCCCTCACATAACCACCTTCCAAAAAGATCAAACCACAAACAAGGCAGTATAAAGATTATTATGCCAGACACTGTCCTCCTCCCAGCCCAAAACAGGCAAGCCCAGGCTAGGTATTTCTTCTCCCACCACGACCCCATTACCCTCAACGTTCCAGCAAAGCCTTTCCGACCCAGCCCAGCCCCACCACCTCAGACTCCCGTCTCTGAGGGAGAGGAGGCCCCAGGCCAGCGCAGTGCTGCCGGCCTGCCCAGCTCCCGGCCTTCCCGCCAGGCCCCGAGGCCTGGGAGGCAGCAGCCCATGGCTGCGGGCGGCTCCTGGCAGCAGGCCCCGCCGGGCTGCTCTCTGCCCACAGCAAGGATAACAACCATTGCTTCCACCTCATCACGCTCAGCTGAACTCAGCCAGTGCCGAAATGCCTGTGGCCACGCCTGGGGAGATCGAGCCGGCTTTCTCTCAAACAGCGCAAAACTTAGACTTGGAGAATACTTGTAGAATTCATATAGAGTGGTATCACATGGTTTGCATGTCATGTTTTACGTGATATTGCATACTACTTGACTTGCAAAGTATCACCAAATGAATGTCTGGTGATACATATTTTTGAAACAACATTTTCATTCATTTTAAGCTTGCAATACAATGGCAGCCAAATTAAGATTTCCTAAGCTAACCTTAAACCTGGCATACATCTAAAGCTTCAGAGACCCCTGCTTCTAGAAGAAAAAGTTCAACAGCATTAAAGAAAGCAGAATAAAAAACTGCTCCAATAGTTATGTAAGTTTGAAGAATTGAAGCGGCAGATTCAACTTGAAAGCTTTAGAAAAGAAAAAAAGTAGTATTTTAAGGGTTTTCTTGTAAAAAATCAACTTTTTCATCAAGCCATAATGAGCACAAGAATCATAGAATATGTTTCTATTCCCTGAGTCATTCCTGGATTTTTAAATCACTTTCCACCACTCTTTTATGACAACAACTCGGTGTTTCAGACTGTTAAATTTGCTAGCATATCATTAAGTGATAAAACTACACATTCAAGCTTTCCCTTCACTTGGTAAAATTTGTTAAGAGATCAAAATGTCAAATCTCAAATGCCCTCACAAATTACAACTGAGGGATGAATCCCATTGTGCCCTGACCTGCAAAGGAACCGGCGGAGTGTCCATTATGTTCAGACCTTCCAGGTGAGAAACAAAACACAATTAAATCATAGAATCATGGAATGGTTTGGTCTTAAAAATTACTCTTTATTCCAAAACTAAATAAAACAAAAAAGGAAATTCATGATTCACTAGAAGAACTGCAGTGAGGCAGATTTCACAGAATCACAGAACGGTTTGGGTTGGAAGTGACCTTAAAGGCCATCCAATTCCAACCCCCTGCCATGGGCAGGGACACCTCCCACCACTACACCAGGTTGCTGGTGTACAACTACACCCCCTCCAACTTATCTGTAGTAAATTTCTGTAGAACCCAGTCAAGGAAATGTACAACTGGACTAGTCGAAAATTATTATTTCTCTGAACAGAAAATATACCAAATATTGAGTCTCTAATAATAACACTCAAAGGAAAACCAATCAAATTAGTTACTAGTGAAGATGTCAATGTTAAATGTACATCTGTCTCAGTGTTATGAGGCGTACTTAGAGAGCTACACCTTCCCAGGCAGGCAGTTGTTCTTTCAATTAACACATTTCTTGGCAAAGTTACTGATTTTCTAATCTTGGTATCAAGATTAGACAGCAGTTGGCTTTGATCCTACAGACACTTGGGTAAGCACTGAACCTAACTCTGAGGCGTATGCTCATTCCCTCTGGCTGCCTGCTGAGCTCGGGTGATGCAGTGCACAAATGGGATGATGCTCCCCGCAGCCCAGCCCACAGTGCCTGCCACCACGCCTCCCTCAGGCGCACTGCATGAAGAAAGCAATCACCTAAATTCTCAACTCCTACTCCAAATTTTGAAATTCTCCACTTAAAAGTAAAAGACAGAAGAACAAAAGTGGTGACACTAGCTCTAGGCTGGATTGGCTGCATTTACATTTTCCATCTAGAAGCAAGCATGCAAGACAAATAAAGCTGTTCAGTTGAAGTCTGTGAAATAACCTGCACCAATTCTGAGAAGAGCAGCCCTTCCCTCCTCTTTATTGTCAAAGCTCACTCAAATGGTTTCATGAAACCACTAAGTGAGTTGGATCGATGTAAACCAAGCCACCAAAAACATTCCAATCAGTATGTGGCAGAGACCATCTCTTCAGGCAACTGCAAGGATTTGCTAGAGTAAATGTTTAACTACCTCTTCAAAGAATACCTATTGCCTTCACCATGCACGCTTAGCTCATCAACCCCTACCACACAGAAGTACTAACTCCTGAACACCTGAACACTGTTGTTCTTTTGTACAAATGCAGCAGACTTGTTGGCACTGCGGCACAGATGATGGGGCAGATTCACCAGTTTTCTTCAGTAATTTGCCAGTCTTGGTATTCCCACTTGTCCTCCAATCATGCAGTGAAGCCGTAGTTGCCAAAATGGGTAATACTTTCTCTTGTGTCTGATTGAATGATCAAACAGCTGCAAAGCAAATAGGTCCAGTGAGTTGATCTGACACAAAGCTATGCTTGTTTCCTCCCGTGTGCGTGTGTGTGGAGGGAGCTGTATGGTATTTTTCTGAACCAGCTGATCTTGTAGCCATGTGTAATCACTGATTAAATGAAGGAACCAGAATACACAGTTGAAGAGAAATAAGAAATACAAGAAATCACTAAATTGAGGGGAGGAAACCACACTTTAATTCTTAATTCTTGCTAGTCCCTACTCCCCACCTTTCATTGCTCCTCCTGTTACTTTCACAGTGATAGCCAATACATTTGCCAGCATTGACTAACCCCTGTCCAGGCAGGAGACAAGGGCAGGAAACCACAGACTTTTCCAGTTTCCCTGCAAGACATCAAGTGTGGTACTTTTTCACAGCTTCCTTCTCACTTCATTTCATATTCCTCTTGCCTTCCTTACGCAGATGATTTTCCCAATTTTTCCCCTTTCCTATGTTCTGAGCCTCCCAATACTGACCTGAAGACAGTAATAAAAGCCACTGAAGTAATTTCCGATGAAGAGGTAATATAATTCTTATGAACACTGTTGACTAGGTGAGGATAGACTGACAGTATACATCATGTGACAGAAACATGAAGAAAAAAAACAAGCAACGTCTTATTAAAAATCATAATGTGTCTAGCTACAAGTTTAAATCAAGCAACAGGAGTAGATGAGGACATCAGAGCTACTTCATTGGTACAGAAGAAAAAAGCTCCAATAAACCAAAGTCAACTTGCTGGGACATGGACATGTTATTTATTATACAATTAAGCTATTCGTATAAATCTGCACTTAAGTGACAAGGCACATTTTAGCCTCAAAGACTCTTCTCTTTTGATCCTTTGCAGTATATGTAAAAATTGAAAACAAAACTAGGCTTACTACATTTCCACAGTTTTTAGATGAAGACCCAATTAAATTTTATCTGATTTTATGAGTTACTTCACAGACATGTCCGTACATTTCTAGTTATGAGTGGTTCACGTTAGCTCCATCCTGCTACAAGGATGGAGCGCTGCTCGCTTGTAAAGTAGGCGGTGATTTACATTCTCAAGCTCGGTGCAACCAAGTGACTGAACTAAAATAAACTGTGTTATGTCTACCAGCCAGTAGTTATTTGTTTGGATGAAAAGACAGCAGATGACAACTTATCCACTTGCAAAGATGACACAAGCAATGAAAAAATGGATTATATAGATCAAACACACAAAAAAATAGTTTTTAAAGTTCCAAACACAGCAAGAGTCAAGATACTTCAAATATCACACTATAGGCTAAACATTCGGTTAAGACATGACCTTCCTATATGGACATGGGTAGTGCAGAAGCTTTGTACACATGGACTTAATTATTTGATGAAAACAGGGAAGTAAGTATACTATCTGATGAAAACATGGAAGAAATTGACTTCTAAAATGACAGCACAAAAAAATACCTGCATAAATTGCACAGACTGAGTCCCTTGGTAACAAAAGGAACCTATGTCCCTTGGTAACAAAAGGAACTGATGCACTGCCTGAGAAATGTGGGAGAGTGTTTAACTATCTTATTGTGAAAGTTCTTCTCTTCATCATCCCCTTTTCTTTTCAAAATACATTTTTCCCTCCTTCCTTCCCTCTCCAAGTGCAAAAGGCAGCTGGTGCTATATCCTTTTAAAAACGTTTAAAAGAATTACCCTAGTTTTTGGCTAAATGTATTTTTGTTACAGCTCCTAGTAAAATACAGCCCTTTTTTTGGCCGATGGCAACATACTTTCACTTTGTTCTAGTGAGCAGGCAGGATTCTACATCCACAAATATCCAGTTGTAACATGCTCTCAAGGTTAGTATTTTTATAGTTTTCAAACTAACCATTCAAAAGAACAGATCAGACAGGTATAGCAAGACAACCATTTTGAATAAGTGTATATTTACAATCATAGCCTTCAAGGCCTGAGGCACCATTTGTAGCTCACCTAAAAAAAAAAAAAAAAAAAAAAAAAAAAAAAATCTTTGTCATCTAGAGGATGTCTGGAGAGCGTTCACGTTTCACACATGTAACACAAAAGAAGCCATTTGGCAATAAGACAACCTTTCAATAGTTAAGTCTACAAGGCTCCAGTGCCATAAAGAACACACAAATGGCAGACCCCAAATCTGAATCTGTAGTTAGAGCAGTAGTTAGTAGTTCAACTGCATTGAAAGGCATGAAATGTCATTCCATCACAGGTCTGGGACCACCTGAACATGGTTACCTAGGGTAATAAATTAGAGCCAACACCATTAACACTTCCTAGATGATGGCTACGGTCCAGGGAAAGGAGAACATCTATCATTTAATGGTAGGGTCAGCATTCAGAGATCATGAACAATAGAATCTCAGAATGGTTTGAGTTGGAAGTGACCTTAAAGGCCATCTAATTCCAACCCCCTGCCACGGGCAGGGACACCTCCCACCACTACACCAGGTTGCCCAAAGCCACATCCAACCTGGCCTTAAACACCTCCAGGGATGGGGCATCCACAACTTCTCTGGGCAACCTGTCCCAATGCCTCACCACCCTCTGAGTAAAGAATTTCCTCCTGATACCTAATCTAAACGTATCCTCTTTTAAATGGGTTTAAAACCATTACTCCTTGTCCTATCCCTACACCCTCTGACAAAGAGTCCCTTCCCCAGCTTTCCTGTAGGCCCCGTTTAGGTATTGAAAGGCCACTGTAAGGATGCCTGTAACCAAAGCATATTTTTCTGTGACAAAGTAAAAAAGGAAAAAAAAAGATTCCAGCTTATTTTTACATTTCCTGATGCATTCAAACGCTTTGCAGTCTGCTTAGCTAAAGAAGCATATCCAGTTTTGTGCACCAAATTTCCAGTTAAATCGATTGAAAAGTCAGAAGAGTCCAATTGAAGCCATGCAAAAATTTGTGGGAGCTGCCTGTGTTTAGATATAAAGCAGAGACTAAGGGAAAAAAAGTAATAAAAGCTGAAATATTGAAGTTACTGCAGAAAAAGCAAAACAACCATCAAGGATAATATTTAAAAGTTACCACTATTTTCTTACCAGGTATCACACCATAGGCAATGATATCAATAACTGTGTTACTCTCTCTTCTAAATAGGATGCTGGGGTGCCTCTTCCTCCTCTCCAAAATCAGACAAACTTTATTTTTATACTTCTTCATAACTACAGGTAACACAACAATTAAATGCTCACGTTTATGATTTAGATAAGCCTGATAATTAATACTGATATATTTAAATTAGAAAATCTATTTACCACCAGAAAAGCTAGACTTAATCAGTTAGTTACACTGTGCTTTAACATGAAGCTCAAAAAGAGTGTTTTAAAACGCAGCTATCAAAAACAAATCCTCTCAATAACATAAAGTAGTTGGAAAATTACGCAATGTTAAGTCTTGAAATTCAACAACTAATTACTGGTGAAGGGGATTTCCATTTTCTAAACAGAAAAAGCCTGCTCTTGCTTGCACTCTGCAAGTCCAGGAAAACATCAATATAATAGCTCAGGAAATGCACTCAGGGATGACAACAGCAGAAAAGAATGCACTTCCAGACTTGCAAGATTGCTATTTCATATAATGCTAAAGCAGTAATTGTAGTTAGAGGCATATCTTTCCATTTTTAGAATGACTTACTTTTGCTATATAAAAATATATACAACTTCTGATAGCTGAAACTTGAACTGAGCTTTCTGAAAACTGCACTGCAAAGAAAGGAACAGCAAGCGGCTGACAGGAAAGCACCCCAACCCAAACCAACTCTGAACACCCTTCAGAGAAAAGTGCTAAACCCACTCATACTTGAAAGAGAAAAACAAGAAACACCCATGTCACTCTACCATGGGAGCTGAAAGTGTTACACTTATCATTTATATTAGGCAAAAAAGGAAACACTTCATCCAGGTGTCAGTTATCAGTTATCTTTTCAATATCACAGGCAGCAGGGGAAATTACAGATGTTAACAGCATCTACCTAATTGCATTTTGTGCTTTGCTGTTTGTGAGAGAGATCATTTCAAATCCGAAGTTTTTAAAATGAAGCACTCAGCAAAGGCATAGAAGAGGTTCGACAGAGGGTTTAACCTCTTTCCCTTTTCTTTTAATGCTCACCTAATTCACTCTCTCTCAGTTAAGTTTGCTTAGGACCAGACAGGTAAGCTGCAAACGACAGAGCAAATGTCTCAACATGCCCAGCAAAACAGGGGCACAAGCAGGGGCTCAGAAACCTGCTTTACACTTCTCTTGTTTTACAGGAGTACACATAGTTCCACTGTTGGGGTTTTTTGGCAAACAGAAACACAATAAAAACTAAATTGTTATATACTCTACATACATCTGCATATAAAAGACATTATTTGAAGAAATAATTTAAAAGTTTCTCACTCACAATGGCAAATACAGTTTATAACATTTTTCTCTACAGTAACACTGCTAGTCAACTCCAAGTAGCTCTCAATACACCTTCTCATGAATGCTGTTAGAATCTTTTTTTATACATTTTAAAAATAGATTCCAGTGAGGCTATAAATGCAAACTTCAGAAGAACATAACCAAATACGGAGAGGTAAACATAGGCATGCTCACACCGCCTCGTCCCACTCTTACCCAGTTTTAATACTGATGATGCTGCTGCTGCTTGCCAACATCCTCCTGCTAAGGCACAGGAAGGATTTGCGCCAACAGGTTTGTCAGATACATGGAAAAAGCCAGATGTCGCTTAACTTGCTATTTACAGTCGGCTTGGATAGTGTTTGCTCGCAGTTGAACTGATGGGAATAATGTGTCTGTACTTCCCTGCGTCACGTCGGTCCTCGGCCCAGCGGAGCGATGCCGGGTCTGAGCTACACCAGCACTCAGCTCCCAAAGGAAGGGTGCACACCCGCCCTGCCCTGGGCACGGCTGGCCGGGGAGCCCCGTTTTTTACATGCCAAAACCGCCACACCAGGTCAGTCATTCGCTGCATACTCACTGTCACCAGTTAATGCCTCATTAGACCTTGTTGTCCCCAAGTAAATAGGAAGGCTCAGCATCCGCATCTAATACGCTTCACAGATACACCACCGGGATTTGCGCAGGGCATATTAAATCTCACACCCAGGAACGGACATGTCTGGCCTCAAGGTGCAGCACAGGGAACAGGGCATCCTCATGCCCTGGCCAGCTCTGGCTCCCCAAGTCCCACCTCAGGCCTCCGGGAAAGCTGCTCCAGGTGGAATGGCCCGGCTGCCCCGCCATGCTCCCCGCGAGGAGGAGGCCGATGCTGCTTCCCAGTGCCATGAGGACACTGAAGGAGGACTTCCTGACTCCTGGCCAAAGCATCCCACTGGCAAGCCACTTTCTACAAATAAACAGCTCTATACTAAAGATAAATTCAAATGGCCAGATTAAACACAGTACTATGTGGTAGGCAACAAAATCAAATGCAGAGGTCTCTTCCAACCTCATCCATTCTGTGATTCTGTGGAAGCTTAAAACAACAAAAACAACCAACCCCCCCAAACACTAACATGCTATTTCAACTTCTAATGAAAGTAACTTTGTATGCTGCTGAGATGCTCAAATACTTCAAGTTAAATGGGTAAGTACGATTTACATTCACCACATGCTGCTGCTTTGATTCACCAAAGTTGAAGCTTAGAACTACAAATTCTCAATCTAGATTTTGTTTACAAATCAAACAAAATCAAATCTGAAAAATGAAGACCAACAGATGTGTACTAGCCACCGTGCTACAGACCTCAAGCTTTTTCTTACCACAGCCTTAAAGCACTTAGTGCTTAGTCATTAAAAGATACATACCAGTAAACAGGGAGATACTTCAGAAGCAATCTAATTTCCTTATTTCTTAACTCATTGGCCAGAAACTTAAGAGGAAATCTGCTGTAGAACGTCATCCTTTATTTACAAGAAATGCCATACGTTTTGCAGATTTGTACAATAGTAAATCTTCATGAAAGTGAAAAATTTTATTTACTGGGGCAGCAGTATGACCTTCAGGTTTCCCACTGAATTCTGATGAACTGATGACCTAACTTCACTGATGGCCTATTTGCAAAATATGGAAAGACTTGAGTCCATACCAAGTATAACACGCTCAAAATGAAACAAAACAAACAAACAAACAAACAGTTTTGCTTAATAAGCTGACTCAGTGTCTCCACGAAAGACTTCTTTTTGATATTTCCAATTTATTAGGTATACATTTAATCCAGCAGTGAATTTTAAGACACACTAGCCAAAGAAAAATTCCAAAGATAGGAATAGTCTTGTTATCAGCTTTCAGCTTCACAGAGAAGTCATATCTCTGGAAATTTATTATCTGTAACTGGTCATACAAATGCATTCCTTTAATTGTGAAAGGGCAAACTTTACAGCGTAACCATTAATGCATTTTAGTGAATCCCCAACAGCAGAGAAGAAAAAGCCACTTGTGGCTTGCGGCCACTCTAAAACTTTGGGGTAGAAGCTATATCAGAAACAAATACCACTGGAAACTTTGTCTGGTAAGATCCAGCTTTTCGAGACTGATTTATGCATCAATAATCATTCATGGATAAATGAATGGAGCGCAGGTATTTATTTCATAGATATGGTAACTAAAGAGCAGCTAAACCTACAAAAAATTACTTAAGAAAGTTGAGCCTAAAAGATATAAGAAAAAAAATCAGTTGCAGAAATAGCCATGGACCAAATTGGTAACAACTGATTTAACATGAAAGGAAAATTGAAGCAGGCAAACCTGTAACTGAAATTACTCGACTTGAAAAGAGCAAAACTTATTAAATAAAAAACAACATGGTTTCCAGATGAGCTGAGGAGAGCTGTCTGATGCTAGTGAAACAGATTTTTTCAGCATCTATCCACACTAGTGGAAGGGATGACATTCACACAAGCATCTGATGCACACATAAGGCAACAAAGAATTAGCTATCTATGGTGTATAACCATTTTAAAACAGATTAAAGTGAAAAAGTAGAGCGCTCTAAGGGGAGAGAAGAAACCTGCAAGTCCATGAAATTTGAGAATTGTTGTTTTACAAGTCAAATAATAACATAATGATGTGAAAGTTACAGACAAATAAGTGAAAGACTTGCTAAAGCAACACAAATTCCATCAGTAACAAAAACTTTTGTCTGTCCAGAAAACATGCCCAGGTGATACCCTAGCAGGTATTGTTATGATCTTGACAGTGGACCCTTAAAACAGAATCACAGAATACCCTGAGTTGGATGTGACCCACAAGGATCATCGAGTCCAACTCCTGGCTCCACACAGCGCCACACAAAAATCAAACCCCATGTCCGAGAGCATTGTCCAAATGCTTCTTGACCTCCGACTTCAGGCTCAGGGCCATGACCTGGGGGAGCCTGTCCCAGTGCCCGACCACCTCTGGGTGCAGAACCTTTCCTAACCCCCAGCCTGACCCTCCCCTGTCCCAGCTCCATGCCGTTCTCTCGGGTCCTGTCGCTGTCCCCAGAGAGCAGAGCTCAGCGCCTGCCCCTCCGCTCCCCTCGTGAGGGAGCTGCAGGCCGCCACGAGGCCTCCCCCAGTCTCCTCCAGGCTATCCCATTAGTATGCCCAATTTACTTTTTCTTATGGCAAAAGGATACCTTGGTATACAAATAAAATAACTACCACCATAAAGGAAGTCAAACTACTTGAATCACACCAGCTACAACAGCAGAAAGTAGCCAGCTCCTCTGGGACGTCAGTATCATTTAGATTCATTTCCTGCTGGAAAATGTTAAGGTCAAAGCATGGTGATTTGCTAGCTTTTGTTCTGTGGCAAGTGGTAGGACCATTTCAATTAGGCAGCTTAAATAAAATACAGGCAAATAGCTTCACAGAGTAGCTAAACTTATTAATAACCAGAGTTATGCCTACACTTAGCATCCATCCACAGCATTAAAACAATGCCACATGCATCTGGACATCCACAGGATTTTTAGACCCACACGTTGAGGTTCCACACACAGGCTGAGCATTTTCACTGACTCTTCTGAAGACAGTGATGCACTCATGCCATTCATACGCCACCCAGATAGATGGACCAAGGCATAGATCAGCTGCTGGTAGCTTGCAGGATCCTGCTGGCAAGCTGCAACAGCCAGAAACAAACACCAAACCTTCATATTTGGCAGGATCCAGGCCTGTCACAATATTAGCTAAATAGTTTGAAGCTAACCTGCCTAACTTGGCACCTGGCCCCAGACCTCGTAAGAGATTTAAAAAATCTGCAAAGTTATCAGTAAAACAGACAATCCAGCTTTCTTTCACTTACGACTTTCAGTTGACTTACAAACAGTGCACTGATCCTCCAGGTTTAAAGGTGCAAGTTGACATTTGAAAACAATTAACTAGTTCAAGCCTCTGTGTCTCTCTCCACTAGGCACATGGTAAGACTTCATGTTTTCATTTCACCTGGGATAAAATGGGGATCTCATTCTGTCTGCTCTGTGTACAGTCAAGGTGGTTGAGGCCATAGCAGTTCTAAGCAACCCAAAATAAGTAGCACATGAGAAAATCACACAGCTGTAGTTTTGTCATGATAAAGGATAACTTACTTGAGGAAGACATTGAATGCCCCCTACCAAAGTAAATTTGCACATGTAAATCACCATTCTATTTGAAGATAAAATAAAGATCTACACATAAATCCTACACTGTGAAATTTCTGACACCCATGTGTTCCTTGATCTAGATGAAGAAGTGATCTTGACATTGGCCAGGTGAGAGGCACAGTCACTGAATCTCCTAATACGCATTTCTAGATAAAACAGGCAACACAGAAATAAAGTCAGCCATTACTGCTACATCATTCAGTGCTACGAGGTCCACTTCCAGTATACCAGAAAAGATTAATTATGTTGAGCACTAGCTCTGCTTGCAAGGAAAGAAGAGCGGAAAGTTAATGTACACTTAAAACCAAAAAGATGCAGTTTGTGTTCGTACAGAAAGTTGTAACTCTTACAAATTTAACACATTACATCATGAGATACCATCACACCAAACTGTTTAACATCACAGGAAAAAAGGAAACAACAACAACAACAACAAAAAAAAAAAAACATAGCACTAGGCAGGGAGTCTGAACTTTGAAGCATGCTAGCCTATCCATAAGCAAGGTCCTTTGAAAGGCAAACTTAGCCACCAGTGCTACTACAAATAACAGATTTGCTACTGCAAATAAGAGATGCTTATAAGAGATTATTCAATTCATTAAAAATAAGAAAGCGTTATATTTCAAACAGTGGCATACCCTCAGATATAAGCATTGCTCCAGCTTGGATTGTCTTGTTTCAAACAGAGCCTGAAAATGTCCAAAAATCAAAGGCGTGCAGAAAACCCAGCTACCTACAATAACATAAGGAAAGCGACATCGCATCAGGCTAGAGGTTCATCTAGCATGATAATCCTGACTGAAAATGGCCAGCAGCAGAAAAAGGAACCGGAGAAGTAGCGGTTCCGTATCCCCAGGTTTCTCTCCCAGCCACTAACAATTATAAGATTCAGCTTAATTATGTGAACTTAATGGTAAAGCAGATAAAACGTTCTGACTCACAGTGCCTTTTTAAAAGCTGAGTTAAATGAAGGAAAATATTCCAAAGAAACACAGACAATTAGCTGTTTCCAAGCTTTTTTTTTTTTTTTTTCCGTATTCTGAATAATCTTCTTTTAAAACCTTGAAACACGTAAGTGCCAGATTTTTGCAACAAAAGATGCTGAAGAACAGCAGTTATTCATCTCTTGTCTGTGACCAAAACTTGACTCCGAAACACAGGCCAAGCAAGCTCAAGTGTTTTGAACTTCTATAGACTATACTATTCCATACAGATCTTCACCTGCTGCCTTGTTTTCAGGAATTGAGAAGCCTGTTAACAAGCGGCAATATAAAAAGATAGTGCTATAATGGGAGTGTTAATGTAATAAAAGTTGCAAAAAATAGAAAATTTAAGATTATTTCCTACATCTTTGCTCTCTTTCTGTTCAAGGCTGCATAAATTGCCAGAGCAGAGGCTTCAGGGTTGGTAATTGATTGTTAATGATTGTTAGTAGAATGACATCACACAGGTATCACAGTTAGCATTTATTCTTACTGGGGGAAAAAGCACATGCTACACTTCACTTTAGAATCACGGAATCATTAAGGCTGGAAAAGCCCTCCAAGATCATCTGGTCCAATCATCCCCTTACCACCAATGTCACCCACTGAACCATGTCACCAAGCAGCACGTCCAACCTCTCCTTAAAAGCCCCCAGGGACAGTGAAACCACCGCCTCCCTGGGCAAGTTCTAGTATTAACAGACATTTTCCTGCCAAGATAAAAATCTCTAGCCTGGATACAATTCTGTGCAACAAGCAAATCATTTTGGTCAGCTACAGCCCATTTTTAAGTTAGGAGGAAGAACCTATGACAGCCTAGATGAGCTCCTGGGCAAGGAGGCACAGAGCAGACATGAGGTTCACAAAGTAGCGTATCACTCCTCCCTTCCTCCAGCACCTTTAAGGTTGCCCATCTAAAGACTTGGAAGGGAGACTGACACATCAAGTATTTTGAAAGAAAAGCCTGAACAGGCGGGAGACTGTTTGCTGCACAGACAACAATAATATGCTTTCAGCAAAATGCCTGCTTATTTCAGTGAACCTGGGGGGAAAAGCTTGTTTAGGATCATACAGAACCAATTATTAGCTCAAACAAATGCAAGAAATACTGAAGAAATTACCCACCCAGCGTTAGTAGATTTTGATTTGATAAGAAAATTCTGTACAAGTAAAAGAAAGCGTTCAGCTGCTGGATCCTAAGATGAAGTACTTCTGAACTGCTATTGTGATGACAAAATGCAGCTGAAAGAGCTGCTGTCATAAGTTTTCATATAGTGACATTTTTTCCTGGAATGTGATCAATTTCAGCATATGCAAACTGCCATTCACAAGGAACAGATAACTTTTATTCCTCTAAAGGCACAGTGTCTGCATGGAAAGTTACTTTATTATCACAACACAACCATAACATAAGCTGGAGAACAATCAATACAGAAAGACATTATTCAGAAAATACTGGGGGGGGACGGACACGACACAAAGCTGAGATGCTGAGGACTTGCAGGCATTCATAAAAGCAACCAAAACAGCAATATAAAAACAACCTTCCACCTGACTATTGCAGAAATGCTTCTGGTGGTGACAATATTTATTTCTACTGCTGTACTCTGAAAATAAAGCTGCAAGTAAGTTAACTTGCCTACCAACCTGATCATTTTCCATCACCCATTTTAATATGTTAAGTACTAAGTAACCAACAAATGAGCTTTCATTCAGATTATCTTATTGGAACTGTTAAAATTTGAACCTGTTAAAATAACATTATACCGATGCTATACATAAAACCTTACTGTCATTCTTTTGTAGCAAAAATTATCTGGAGTATTAGCAGAGTGAAGTATTGTTTGCTGCTGTAATTTGATGTCTGTGCTGCTTTGAGATAAAGGGAAGACATGGGAAAAGTCTGGAAAAATCACACTTTGCTCATCTTTGCTATCTAAAAACTGTTTTTAAAAATATTACATCTTCCTTCTCTATTTCAAATTTCACTCCTTCTGATATATATTAATAAATATATACATTATAGGATATATAAGTGTACTTGTAATACAAGATAGTAATATAGTGTAATTAACTATATCACTAATACAGCTCAAATTTAAGTCAAGGATTTCTAAACCTATTGAATTCTGCCTTTCCTAAAAGCAAGCAAGTTGCAATTTAAGACATCTTGTTTTAGACCTATTACAATAGAGCAGAAATCAAAAATCTAGTCATGGATAACAACAAATAAATTGAGTGTAATAAAAAAGTGTTAACCTCCTACATTGCACAAGTTACGTTTCCAGACATCATCAGTGTAGGAGCAACTGACTGAAGGATAGCATTTTTCCTGCTCCATTCTAAGCACACTCGATGGGCCAAAAATAAAACTCAGGTGCTCATCAGACAAATCTAAGTCCTGTATTCAGTCTGCCTTGCCAGTTCAAGATATGTTAAGGTACTGGATACTTACTGGATTACTTTTACATGGTGAATTTTGTGTGTTCCTTAAAAATAACCTGTGTGTTCCAGAACCACATGAAAAAGCTCTCTTAGTACCAGAAAAGTGATTACACTCACCTGATCCAAAAAGCATCCCACAACAGGCAGGCAGTGTTCTCTACCAGAACTTTGGAACCCATTTTAAAATTTCAGGTCTTTGAACCTCAGTTAGTCCCTGTGGCACTCTTACTGTTCTGTGGAGAATTCTAAACAATGACTTTTTGTTTTTTTTTAAAGTACCTTCTGGAAAAGAATTTATTCAATTACAGTAAAATCTCGCAAGTCTCAAGGTATGTTGTTGCCTTGATTTATACTAAGAAACATCAGCAAAACCCATGGAACCTTAATTTTGTTTCTTTACTGGGTGGTCAAAACAGCATGGAGGAAATGGACACATCTCAGGTCTGATCACCAGCCTGAAATTTCTGGGTTTGAGGTTTCTCATCTTGTTTGAAGAATGAACATGCTCCCAAAGACAACTGAATGTACTACACCAACCATCTCATGTGTCATTATTTTCTATTTCAGCTAAAATGTAGCAGTGATTATTTTCATTACATTAGTTATCAGGGCAAAGCTTGACACGAAGGATATACAGCAGAAACAGACGGAAGCGTCTGCAAATTCTGCTAGTGTACCTTAGACTAAGGTTGTATCAAACAATACAGACCAACAACTGAGCATTATTACTGGAACACAAGCACCCTGGGTGAAGGCATTTATTACAAAGAGACACGTTCTTGGTATCTTCTCCTCCACTTATGACATTTATCTAACTTTGTATTTTGGTTTGTAAACTTTGGAGCACAGAGTTCCCTCCAGCCCCTATAAGGGGGCATCAGTTCAGAGTTTATGCACTATGACAGTACAAACACAGTTTCCTTTTACGAGATGCTATCATATTGAAACTGTTATCTTATTTCTTAATTAAAAACAAAATCGTCAGGCTTTAAGAAAAACAAAGCAAAAATATTAAATCGTTAAGATCTGCCTCCATATTTATCTTTAGACTTGAACACAAGACTTGAGTAGGAATTTGCAAAAGACGATCAGTGAACAGCATCACGTGTATGTAATGTGTTTGTATACAGAGCTTGTTCAAAAGTGCTCAAAAATCACCTGGAATTACATACAGCATCTTGCTCTTCCTTTTATGAACAATATGAAATACTTTCCTTTTTATGCATGCCACAATGACACGAAAGTCATTTACCTTAAATTATATCAGAGACTGGTGATTTTTTTTAAACCAGAGTTACTAAAAATCTGCCATTACAAAGTAAGAGAGTTAATTCTGGGGGAATATATTGTGCTGAATTTCAGCATACTAGATAGCATATGCCAGCATTACCCTTGGAGACACAAATAGATCCAGGAAGAATTATCTGGGAATTTATATCCTGCACTCATGCTGTACGAGCAGCTGAACGTTTCTGAAGGATAGACGGAAGAAAGGTGCCCGCCTGCTGACCCAGCTGTGCACACACTGCATCTCCACACTCACAGCGCCATACACGAGCAGGCGTTGGTATGCTCTACTCCACAGGAACAGGCTAACGGAAATGATTACAAGCTTATTAAATGTTTTCACCAATCAGGTTTACCTTCACGACACACAAATACATGACTATTCGATTCATGTTATACAATAACAAAACATACTGCCAATACAAGATGACGTAGACCATGTTTTCGGAATTGAGATTTCCTTTAGGGATGCTAAGGAAGCACTCACTCTCTGCTGCAACTTATTTTTTTGGCAGGAAGAGGGGACAAATCAACAACAAACTGGGAAGTCTCCTGCTCCCATTATATTTCTAGCAGAGATGGCACAAGCAAATCACAAACAAATTCAGATGTGGATTAGATAATTTCTATTTGAATGCATGTAACGCAAATGCTTTTGAGCACATTTATATATATATACTTTAAAAAGTATAAAAGTAAAGAAACTTTACATATACTTTAAAAAGCATAGCATAGGTGGTAGCCTAAGGCTTTCTAGACCACTCGTGTGCCATAATGGAGTTTGGTTAAGATTGTACAGAGATAAGAAGTTTTTTGCACTCAGAAGCAAACAGAAATGCAGAATTTTTCCAACAGCTCCTTCTCCGTTTCTTTACGGCTGATCATCACCTAAGAGAACAGCAATGTCTGGCACCACACAGTGCAGCTCCTCCCTTTCTTTGCTTGTTTCCTCAGATCTCTGCTACTTCTTACCTGCCCTACCTGGCACTGAAGGAATTGTTCCTACCTTCCTGCCTTCAACTCCTTCATTGCCCTCTGGGACACTCTCCCCTTGCCCCTACTGCCTCTGGAGATGGCTCCAGCTAAGCACCGGACACTTCTGGACCCGACGGATGCTCTGCTGAGCCACGCAAGGCAATTCTGTCCTGCTGCCAGCTGACATGAGTGCTCTCAGGGCAAGTGAATCCCACCAGAGCTTTCCCACTCCAAGCTGTGATGCATCGCACTCTTAAGGGAAGGGGGACCTGGGGCTCTGAACTCCTATTTACAAATTCAACAAGCAGTAAAGGCTGGCCAATTATACAACCTACACAGTATCTATGAAGCTTTTGCTTTGCAGATCCAATAGCTACAGGGCAAATTTTGTTCACTGCCCATAATTACTACCCCATGGTTGCATAAACAGTAAATACATTAAAAATCCCCCCATTGAGCTGTGATGCAGAGAACAAGTTTCAGCTTGTACATCTTCAAAGGATTTACAACAGATTTCTTTCTTCCTTTAATAATGAATTAATCACAACCCTGATCAGAACGTTAGATTAGCTATAATTTTGATGTACAGTTCACGCAAAAAAAACAACCACACTACCTCTCAGTTACGACACAGAGAACATGTCTTTTACAAGCACAGGGCCCCACTAACTGGGGGAAGGAGAAGATTTAATTTCAATTATTCTGTGAAGAACAGATCAATCATTCTCAAAAAGTAATAACTCATCGTTTTATTCTTTGCACTAAAATAACATTACACCAATTTAAAAAGCCAATATACAGCAAGTTGGCTGGTGTTCACTTTTCTCGTGTGATGCAAGTTTAAAAAAAATGGGGAGGAGGGTGGAAGATCCATGAGAGATGACCATGGAGACATTCTGGAAAAAAACAGCGATTTCTTTTCCTTTTGTAACTATAATACTTAGAAATTTGAGTTGATAGGAAAGAGTATTTAGCTCTTCTGTTTGGATGAAAGAAAGCAGTAACACGGAGAAAACACACATATATCAAAAGTGTGCCCAATTTAAAACAAGCAAACAAACAACTGTTAAAAAGCCACCTTGTTCAAAAGTGCTGAAGCGCTAAGAACCAATTTTCCTCACATTTTAACTTTTTCCAAAGCAGTATTGTCTTCATTTGCCTGTAGGAATGGGATGCAATGAAAAGGACTGGAGAGTTAAGGACAGCCAACAAATTCCCCACAGCCCGCTTTTACCCAAAGCGCCCGTATTTACCGTTCCCTGCTAACTGCGGTAGGAGGGAAAGGCAAAGGCGGGCGGCGAACTGGCTGAACTGGTTCGGAGGTACAATCCTGCCTCCGCAAGAGGAGGCACAGACAGGGCTCTCCAGGAAGCCAGGGCTGACTCAGGAGGCCGATCCCGCAGGGACGACAAGCCCGAGCCGCACGTCACCTGCCTGAACCCATGGCACATGCCCGAGGAGCGTCCTCCTGCGCTTCGGCGGCTTGGAAAGCTACCGAAACGCTGCGAGATGCCACAGAAAGAACTTTCACCTTAATTCTCCCCTTGTAATGATCGTTCTGGGGCCTCCATTATTAAAGAAAAAACATCAATGGACTGTGAAACCAAAGTGGTCCTTCCTTCTTCCTGCAACACACCTCGTCTTCCTTGGAGGGAAGGCGAGCGAGGCGCGAAGGCCAAGGACAGAAAGGGGCAGTGAGCAGGAAAGGAGCAAAGGAGCAAAGGTCTGGAAACTGAAGCCAGCTACAGAGATTTTAACTGACAAGAAGCTACTATTTTCTTCTGTGCAGGCAAAAGCTCTGGGAAGGTCACCAGAGGCAGTTCTTGGCTGTCCTCGCCCACCTCCTCCCTCCCTCTGCAAACTCTGCGTGAGCAAGAATAAGCAGGTATTCTGCTGGAATAAGGAGGACATCACAAGTTACCCAGCAAGCTACACAGTACGTCGGGCCACAGGACAGGCAGCCAGGAGCCAAGAGAGCTACCCAAGCCCAGAGGGCTGCTGAGGGCCAGCGGCCGCGCTATGCTCAGCTGTGGTCACAGAGCTGCTCCATCTCTGCCAGCACCTGGACTGCTTGGTGTCAGCAATATTTGGGATCAGGAACAGCAGCAAGCAATACCTGCAAGCCATGCCTGCAAAACCTCCAGTTCCAAGTCCGACTTCCTATTCCCATAAGTAAAGCTGTGCTAGCTCAATCCCCCTCCAGACAGTAAACCTCAAATTGAGTCAGATAACTTTTGGAGGGACATTGCATGTCAAATTCATGAGTTGCTACCTTATTTTCACCAGAGGAAAAATACCAACCCAGAAACCAGACCAGAAATTTGTGAAACTTCCAGAAGCTTGAGCCACACCAACACGAGTTACTTGCGGAGATGTGCGTGTGCTTTTTATACAAGGCACCAGAACAACTTTTCTGTAGTAACTCTTACAAGCTGCTTCCCATCAAGCAACAGCAAACAAAACTGCTGCTCCCAGCTCACCAGTTAGCAGCCTGTCACCCCACGTTTCTGCACGTCCATAGCACGCAGACACAACGAGGGTCATCCCTCGAGGAATGGGAATGAACACATGGCCAGGCAAAGCAGGGTCCCGCCTCACGACAGCTACCTTGGCGCAGTGCTCGCGGGGACTGCTCCAGCCAGCTGCTTCGCAAGTAACTACAGCAGCGCAGCGTCGCGTACAGAGAAATCTTAACGTAGTCACTGGCTGGATTAAAAACTCTAAGAAAGTAAGCGAGAGATGAGATAAACGCAAAATATGGCCAACAGCAGGTTCACAAGTAATTTTTTTCCAAACAAGAATCAATAGCTGTGCTTGATTTTTAGGGGACTCTTCTACATCACATTACAATAACTACATTCTGGTAATAAACCCAATCTTTGTTGTTTACGCTTACAACAACTCTGTTCTGCTCTTTGAGATCTTTGAGCCAGTAGGTGCTTTCCTGAAGCCGATAAAGAAAGAAAAAAATAACGAGAGAAAGACGGTTGCAGACATTGCTCATTTTCAGCATGGTTTCAAAAACCAAACCCAAACCAACCCAACATTTGGACAGTACTCCCAGAGTACCATCTTCTGAAATTGCTTTAGCCTTCCACCTGTTATACATGTATGTTAATAATCTACATGAAGCGAAGCAGAATTACATCGAGTTCTTATTTATGTTTCCTGTTCTGTTAGTATGCAGAGTGTCTCTTCCACTGAGGTTTCCTCCACAATACATGCAGATCTCCTCTACCAAATACCTGACACAGTTTACTAATTACGGTTACTATTATTTTTGCAAAGCGCATGCTAGCATTAATTATCAGAGATAACTTAAAGCATATTTTACATGATATTTTGCAAATCAAGCTGCTCGAAACGAAGTAATTTATCACTACACTTTCCTTGTTTACATCGCGTGACTGAATTCATCCATCCATTACAAAAGGACCCCGCACTGGTATTGTTAAAGGAAACACCAAGAAGCATGTTGTATCGTACATAACACAACTAGATTCTAACAAGAATTAGAATCATATAAGTATCGTGAGTTGGAACGGACCCATGAGGATCCCAGGTAGCATCAAGGCAGAATTGCAAGGAATTTGACCAACTTGTGGCAGAATGCTCTCTGACAGAACTTGCTCCAATCGTGTTTTACTGCAGATCTGCTGCTGTTACTGGCATTTATCCTTAAAATCTGACGAGATGGGAGTTAAAAAAAAAAAAAAAAAGAGCATCACTTCTACAGGAAAGGACCATCGGCTGCTCTACCTGAACTAAAACACTGACAGCAGCTTACTTCAGCAGCGAGACAGCGCTCTGCAGGCCGCTCAAACAGAAGGGGAAGTTGCTGCGCCGTCCCCGTTCCGCCGCGCAGCGCGGGGCCCGGCCGCACACCGAGCCCGCTGCCGGCCGCTGCCCGCGGCACGCTCCGCCCCCGCCCGCTGTGACTGACGGGGCAGAGCCGCGCATCGCCCGGAGCCGCGCAGCAGGTCCCGGTGCCGCCGCCTCGGTGGGCCCGCGCGGAGCGCACGGCGCTTCGGCTCACGGGAAAACGCCACCGTGCCGCCCCTCCCGAGGGCGATTTCCCGAAAACACCCCCCGAGAAGCCGGTTCACGAAGCGTTACTTTCACGGACCCGGCCACACCTTGCCCTCCCGACAGCCGCCTCCCGGGGCGGTGACTCACACCGACGGCCGCGCAACGAGGAGATCAAACCCCGCGGGTACAAAGGTCCCAAAGGTCCGCGGGCCGCCGCGAGGAGCCGCTTCCCGAAACCAGCCCCGGCGCTGGAGGCCCGCCCGCTGCGGCCCTCCGGGGCGAACGAGTGCTGCGCATCCAAACCGGGCCGGGGGG